>NW_027211693.1:33207500-33475000 GCF_022749685.1 Semicossyphus pulcher | reverse complement strand
GATGTAATTGTGTCCCCTCAGCCTTTTCAAAAGGATATAATGCACAATAAAAACTTATCACAAGATGACAAATGACAGTGTTGCATTTATCAGTCAGAGCTGCCACTCGTGAATGTTCTTGTTTGATAAGCTGTGTTTTACGAGACAATCTATCCCCTCTTTTTGTCTTCAGTTGTCTTCTGCATGAAAAAGAACAAATCTTTTTTTTTTGTGTGTGCAAATGCTTGTTTCTGTGTGCGTTGGCTGCAGCTTTTTTCTGTTCGTATGCATACTTGTGCGTGTTGTATTTCCCTGAGTGTAACTTAGTTCTTACTCATGCAGACTGGAATAACTACTCTTGTGTCCATGTTACCAGAATAGAGAAATAAAAGTGAAAGTGACAGGTCACACAAAGACGATGTCGTGCCTCTGTATTAATAGCTAGTCTGTCTTCTATGGGGTGAAGTGAGAAGACAAGGAAGGCCCCCTATTCAAATAGTAATTGCACACAGTTAATCATTGGTGCCTGCGCGTCATGAGACTGGGCAAATACTGCTTTGGGGGAAATTAGAGTGTGATTGTACAACAGCGGTCGTCACTAAAGTCAGCCGTCAAATTAAAGATTAAAGAAAGTAGTATGGGGATTTTATTGCACTGGATTCATTAGATTTCATAGCCTGACACAGAAACCAATACACCTGGGAGGACCGTTTCAACAGCTTTGGTTAAAGGGGAATACCACTTAATTTCTCAATTCCCACATCGTTTTGCGGCTGCCATTTGTTCCCACCTTGCACTTTAATTGATATCAGGACATTATCTCCCAACTGAAAATGTTTCCTAGCTGCAGATCTTAAGTTTCCTACTGGGGGAAATTAGAAAGCAGCTGTAAACTCGGAGGTCGCTCAGAAGTCAGGTGTAACAGAGAAGATGGAGAAAAGGAGCTGCAGTGCTCTGTGTAGGATGTAATGTGCATAAAAAAACAAGAGAGAGCAGAAGAGGAATGAGACTGTGAGAGTCGTGGATAATTCTGACTTCATAGGCAACATGTCTTTGGAGGCAAAATGACTGCAAAGACATCAGGCACCAAAGCTCTGACAGCTCATCTTTTGTGATGAAGTGACATTGTAACTGTGCGTATCTTTGATATATTTAAGATAAAGATAACAAACGATCATTTTCCTGTCAGAAGGGCTCAGGAGGATTTTACCAAAAAAATATGAGAATAATGCATGCAGGGATTTGGGGCTGCGAGTCGGAGCTGCAGCTAACTTTGCTCATCAGCTGATAAAAAATCTGTCTGTGATGGGACTGGTAAGAGGAGGGAAGTTTTAGGTTAGCATTGTTGTCATGTTCAGCTGCTAGTGGAAAACATGCTCGGGATTAATTAGGTTTGGCTCTTGTTATTCCAGAAACAGTTAGGCACACACAGGGAAGGGGGCATGGCCGTAACACCTCTGAACTGAAACTTTGTTTTGAACAACAAGATTCTGCGTCTGTTACAGCCCTGGTCTGAACATAATGCAGTTGACTACTAGCTAATGCATCGCCCTGTGAAAGGGTTTAGCAGTTGTAAATAGAGACTCTATTAATGGATAATGAATCATTTATTGGTGCTTTGAAGATTAAATATAAGAATGCACTGATTGCATTCTCGTCTTGCAGGACATCTGCTTTGTCAATTCAGCTCTTTAGTTCATCAGGTAGACACCATTTGACCTCTGACCCCTGGAAAATAGGCTGGGGGCACCTTGAAATGAATCACTAATTTGATACACCACCTCATTAGCAGCTTAAATACTGACCTCATTAAGTGGATCAGGTTTGGGCCATGGTGTGACTGATCCACATTTAATACATTTTCTTTGTCAATGTTGTTGAATTAATGTCTTTCAGTTTTCACATTCATTATGTAACAAACCAGTGTACAGCGATCCGTAGCCCTCACTTCATGTAATGCATTCCAATGGGTTCCTCTATTGAGATAAACATTTAAAATGAGGAAAAAACAGCTCATTGTATCAGATCATACATTACAAACTTTTTATCAGTGATTATTACAACTTCACATGACTCTATTAATAGAGGAATGTTTTACATTATTTATTTATATAAGTCTGTATCAACAAGAGTAACTGCAAAACGTATAGTTTATTACCCGACCAATATGTAGATCTTTTTAATGGCTAATTAAGTTCAATGAAGATTAATTAATGACATGTTAACCATTAATAAAGACATTAATTACAACCTATAAAAACTATAAAGGGTTTTTATCCAGTTTGTCCAACATCTCATCTTTTTATTGTGTAATGAAAATTGTGTTTAAAAATCCATACAGGCACACAGGTGAAATACAGAGACATGATTTTGTTTTTGTAATCCTGTTAACTGTATTTCAATCAGGAGAGATCAGTAAATGAAGTAAGAAGGAACATTTATATTACAATGATGATGTGATAATGAATCATGGTCACAAGTCTTTGGCGCTTGGACTCCACATATGGTGATCGAAGTGTGTCGGCCCTGAGCGGCCGCAAGATATATCCCCTCCATGGAGTCCGGACACTGGTGGTGGAGGTGTTGGCTGATGATATCATCGGAGGCTTATTAGAAGATGAGCTGATGATGAAGACTGCGCGGTGATGGGGAGGTGGAGGGTCGCACATTAGGACGGCGTGAATGAACTGAAAGCAGAGAAGAGCCATATTTAAAAAGGCAGCAGCAATGTGATAGGCTAACAATGAGGGGGTGCTGCAGTGCTTTTGGACAGATGAGACCAGGTGATGAGAACAGGTGATGAGTGCAGGAAAATAAGAGTGAGCATGCACGAGCGTGAGCAGAAAGGTACGAGATATGAACAAGAGAACCAGCATGCACAGTATAGTCTTCCTGACTGAACTTACACCAGAGCTTCATTTCTCCTGTTTCTCCAACATGTACCCAGCTCAAAGCTGTTTTAAATCTGATTGGCTGATTGGACATCTTGTCCTTTAATCAACAGCAATCAACAAAAATGGCAGGTGGAACATTTAAATCTTCATTTAGCATTTAAAACTTTTCAAGTGTTTTTTGTTTTGTTGATTGAACCGTGTGACGAACATAATGGAGATTTAAATAATAAAACGTTTCTGTAGGCGTTTATAGCATTCAAGTAAACTTCAAAAATCACTCCGTCAGTACAATCCAATTCTTCACTGTCTGTCTGAACGCTCAGTTTGCTCCCAGTTATTTTTAATTTTGTCAATCACTAGAGGGCTAAAGTGTAGTCTCAAATCACTGGTGTCAAAGAGAAAGTCTTTTTCAACTGAATTAAACAAGAGTGTAAGAATGCTGTTCTCCAGTATTATTCAGTATTTTATATTTTGGGTATTGCGAGCCTCTTTGCTACACGTTCTACACTGATTTTGATGACTTTGTAATTTAAATGTTATATTATCTTTCTAAGTTTTCAGGGTGACTTAAAACACCTGTCGAGGGACTCCAGATAAAAAATAGCCTCTTGGCTAACTGGCACATTTACAGCAAGGTTCCTTAATGTGCACTGTCCCTGTTAAATATACTAATAAGATAAAATAAATATATAGAAGTATTATTCCAGACTGTGGCAGATCTTGTACAGTATGTGCTCCACAACAATCAGAAGGATTGCACATAGCCAGAGACAATGTTTTCAAATTAAGCTACTTGTTTTTTTACTGAACCTTAAAGGCAAGCCAACTGTCTGTAACATTCAAGTCTGGTTTGGGGGCTCTTCTGGACACACAGGTATTCCTGCACCTGGCTAAGGCAACCATTGGCAATTATATATGAAATCAGTAAAAGAGTCCAAACCAGGTAATGAAAGCTCACTGAGGACACTGAGGTAGGCCTGCCTTTCAAAACAAAAGCCCTGAAATGGTAAAATGAGCTTACCTGGGGATCTTGAGTAGGCTGGATTATTAAAGCAGAAGCTTTGAGATGGTAATCAGTGCTCACTTTAGCTCCCTAGTAACCTCTGGAGTTGACTTTCAAAATGAAAGCACCAATTTTCATTGAGGTAATTTCATTTTTCTATGGACATCTAAGATTGCCTCAGTGCAAAAGCCATGTCTTTAATGAATTTGAACAGCATTTTTCAGAAAAATCACAAGATTCTTCAGACAACCAACGACAAAGCTCTGTGCATGTTGGTGTGTGTGTTGAAATGTATGCATGGGTCTTTGTTCAGAATGAATCTTAGACTGAAGTACCATAGCACCAGTGTCCAAACAAACGACTGCTGATGATGGAAACACTTAGCAGCACTCAGGGTCATGTCAGCTCAGGAGGACGTAAATGGTGGCCTGCTGAATGGAAGCTTGTAGTGGGCTCTTCATAGAAGTACAGCTGAGAGGATGTACACACACTGCCTATACACATTGTACACACACTGTACACGCTAGCGTCTGCCACACACCTTCTGTCTCTCACTCTTTCACAGTGCGCACAGATAGTAGTGCATGTGTTTTTTCTCTCTCACACATACACAGCCCTTCTCTCACTTCCATACCATATGCACATGTACATACACACTCCCAGGCATGCAGGATACTGGTGCTTTTAGTGTGTTTCACCATGTTGCATCATTTATCTTCCTGTCAGTTTGTACAAGGGGCCTGATCTCCATCCATATTCATGACCATCAAGTCATAAATTACTGTGTGTGGGAGAGCAATAATTTGATCAAGACACTTTCCCACAATAGAAAATCTGAATTAAAGTTTTCCAATACTTTACAAGACCTACTTTACATAGATCAATATGTGTAATCATAACATTAATATCAACATATTGAAGAAAAACAATATTTACTGATGGAAGAAAAAACAACAACTGTTTCGTCTATAAACAAGTAATTCCGTTAAATGATCAGCTTATTTACTTTAGCAGGCGTTCTGCCTCCTTAGCTTCATTCATTGTAATGTGCCCCTAATGAGGTTGATGATAAATCTCAGGTTAATGAGCCATAATGGATGTAAATTAGCATAAATTGATACATTAGCGTCCTCCTCCAGCAGCCTCTTAATCTCTTAGATGCGGTGACTCCAAATGAGATATAGACTCTCACTCTTATAAAACCTGTCATGTACTCCATGTACCAAACCTGTATAACAATGTCATATTGACCAGAATCAGATCTGATTCATCAGAGGATAAGCCAGGTCACATGGGCAACATGACTTCAATCAATGAATAAAATGTGATGAAATCATCTGTCCGTCTCTACAAAGTCAGTCCCAAATAACAAACCATCTAACACTGATTTAAGTTCCAAGCTGCCCAACCACATCAAACTTTCACATGCATACACAATTATACACAGATGGCTGCCTTTGGGAGTAACTGGTGTGGGTTCAGTGTCTCAGTGTCACAGCACAGTGGTACAAGCCAATCACAGCACAGTGGTACAAGCCAATCACAGCACAGTGGTACAAGCCAATCACAGCACCGTGGTACTAGCTAATGACAGCACAGTGGTACAAGCCAATCACAGCACTGTGGTACTAGCTAATGATAGCACAGTGGGCCTACCTAATGACAGGTGGGTGATCGCGGACTAGAGTGCTTTAAAACACTGTTTTCATGAAGCCTAATGTTTCTCAGCTCTGTGTTTATCAAACATATGGCACACAGCAGACTGGACTCTCTGTTAACAGTGACAGACAGAAAGACAGATCCACGCGATGAATACACAGATCCACTTTATGAAGCGTCGGTCTCCTCGCCGCGCTGCGTTATTATAAACTATGATGATCTGCACTCGGGTTACAGCTCCTGCTCGTGTCATTCACAGCATGTGAAAATGTAGTTTCTCCTTCATGGTAACTAACTGGAAAATACGGGACAGATCGCGACTGCTATTAAGCAGAGCCTGAAACACAAACAGATCTGTGTCCTCTTCACTGCGCTGGATGATTAAAAACTCTGATTAACTTCATGTGGATCAAACTGCTCTCTCCTACTCCAATGCATAAACTACGTTTACACAGCTGGAGTGACATGAGACATAAATAAAGATAAGATTTTTAAGAGACAGTGGAGAAATGTTAAATCAGACAGGAATGAGAGGCGAGTGATCTCACATATCCACGTGATCGTTGCTGTGGATACGGGCATAGTGGGAGGTTTTATTTCATTTTTGCTGCACCTAAATTATTATAAATGTTCTATTCCAGTTGTGATTAAATCTTAAATAAATAGACCAGTTCAAACTTACGCGTTCACTCGAGCAGCAGTTTCTTCCCACGCCACTTCTCTCTCTTTTGCAGCTGCAGCCGTGTGACTTTATTTTTCTTAAAACATGCTCGTCTTCGCTGAACGTTCGTGTGAGGATTTCGAGCTCCACTGGTGTGACGTAAGAGGACTTCTTTTTATGTACCGTTGCCATGGTGAATCGTGGTATCGGGGCTCAATTAATGCTGGCTTTATATAGTCAGCGTGCACGCTGAGCTCCGGCTGAACCTTCTCAGGGTTGAATGAACTAACTCAGATCAGCTGTTCTGAAACCAAAGAGCGACTTTCAGCTCAGGGTAAGTCAAACCACAGTCCGGGGTTAGACTGAGGGTTTGTTGAACCTCCTTTCTGAAACGGACCCCAGATGCCTGGCTGAAAACGAAAGGGGACAGCGTGTTTACAGTCAGGGCCCCGGGGCACTACCTGCCTGAGGAAATCAGTGATCTTGCTACTGATAGTGGAGAGCCTTTTCTGACTTTAGATTCTTCATGCTTCATTTCTTGTTTTTCTTTACTGTATTGGTAGCTGTTTACTTTTAGAACCTGATCATGTATTACTTTATTAGCTTTTTGTACAAATTATTCTTGGTATTTTCTGACTGCTCTGCTCTTTGCAGTCTGAGGTTTCCTGTGAAGATGTTTCTCTGCAGGACCTGACCAGATGACCGGGCAGCACTCCAGGTGATGACTGAACAAATGGCCGGACGTCAATCAGAACAGCAGATGGAACAGATGCAGAACGTTTCCTATGAACTGCAATGAACTCTCCCATCACGGAGACAATGTAATCAACCTGATCAGACCAAGACAGTAAGTTATCCAATTTGATCGTAGTGACCTGCTCAGGCTATTTTCCATCTATTATATTCTGCTGTGATTCAACATTACAGAGTGGGAGCAGGCCACACACATTGTGTGTCTCCCTTTTTGCCTATTTCCTTTACACACACACACACACACACACACACACACACGCACACACATTTCAAAATATGCACTCAATCTGCTTTGCATTACATTAGCATTAAACTCTATAGGGTATTTTCTGTGTGACTGAGACCCAGACTGATCCACTGAGGGCTTCATTATATATGAGCACTGAGCTTGTGTGATGATCACTTTTCTGTAAAGGAGTAAAGAGTTTTGGGTGATTAGCCAACTGTTAGCTGTCTGCCTGAGACGCTGACCTCGTGGCTCGCAGCTTCATGCTTCAGTGGACTAATTGGCCTGTGAATCTTTCAGGGATTCAAACAGTGACAGTCAGTGTCCGCCCGGCCCAGCGGGGAGCAGTGTCGACGCCTGATCGACGACAGTGCCGTGAAAATATATGCCAACAAGCATGACTCGAATATATTGCTCAATTTCAGGTGAGCGTCTGTGTGTGTGTGTGTGTGTGTGTGTGTGTGTGTGTTTGAGAGTCTCAACTCAAGAACTCAATAAAAATAAATAAATGAAAGAAGAAAAGATTCTCATTACCTCCCAAAGTTGTCAAAGCAGTTTCTTATTTTTATGTATTTTTTCGGTGGACTAATAAACAGATAGTGCCAAGAGATCGAGTGAGAAAGAACTGAAAACTGAGTAAACAGGTACAATTCAAGAAAACAAAAAATCAGGCTCCTGTACCAAAACAAGGTCCCCACTGAAGAAAAGTAAAACAAGGCTTATAATATCTCTTAAATAATAAGATAAATTCACAAATTAAACGGAGAGAAAGAAGTGTCATTTATATTCCACTGAGTCTGAGTCATGAATAAGGAAGATTAAAAAGAAAGTAGGAAAAAGCTTCAGCAAAATCCTCAGATAACAGTTTATAAGGCAACAGGGTAAAGTAGCACCTATGGATGTTAAATCCCACAGAGCTGCAATTTATAGTGAGTTCATTAAATTCAGATAATTATTTTTCTTCATTTTGGATGACTTAAAAAAGATTATTTTCTCTGTACTCAGAAACTACTTTGCCTTGGGTCGCAAAAATACAGACTGAAAAAAAACAGTGAGTCAATGTCAAATATTTTGTGTGATCGATTACTTCAAGTTTCTCAAGATGATCCAACGTTGTAATTTTTTAGTTGAAGGTTTGTTGTAAGCACAGAAAAACCAAAGTCCAAAGTCTGCGCCGCCGCTCTTATCTTTTTACCCTTTATGTCTTTGCTCATCACTCTCGTATCACTGCCATCAATCAGTTACCCCAACAACAAGTTTAACGGTCAGCAAGGACTCTCCATCAAAGAATTTGCAAAGCATGTTACGGCCGTATTTGACCAATCTCTGTACGGCTCTTAACCTTGTGCCCATAACACTGAGTACATACGTTCTCCAGAGTTTATGATGTTATTACACTGAAGTCGGTGTGCACTGAGGGATCGACCAGGGATAATTAGAAGTGTATTTACTGTGGCCGTTACATGCCATTAATTTCCAGTAGCTTTATTGTGCCCAGTTTTAGAGTGGGGGAAGATTGGATTTGTGAGATGGAGGTTGTAAATTATGGGGAAAGTTAAGATCCAGCCATAAAAATACAGAGCTGCTCCTTGTGATTAATACTTGGCTTTAAATATTTTTAAAGCATTTAATTTAAAGTTTTAATAATTTATCTCTTAAGGATAAATTGTTCTCTGTGTTGCCCTTTCATAGAGTTACAGCCACAATGTGAATACTTTTATGTCTTCTTAGTCTCTTTCCAATTATTCTCATGGAGAGAAATGAGACCACAGGGGGGAGAACTGATTGAGTCTATGTGTTTGATCCCGTTCAGTGTGTGCAGGCCATCCTTTTTGAGATGCTACTGGAGGTTGTGAACTTTACAAGTCTTCTAATCCATATGACCACACAGGTCTTAAATTATGTCCATCTAATACACCCCACTGGAACATTTCTTAGATTAGTGCCCCAACCAAAGCAGGGAAACGTCCTCATACCTTCACATTGGTACCACACAGACTTGTGGAACACATGGTTAGTAACATGGGCATAGTTTGGTAGCAAAATTATTTGGTTAATTTTAGGAAAAAGATCATGATGTCGGTAAAACTACCTCAAAGAAGTCAACGTTGCCTTTTAGTTTTCAGTGAAAATGTGTTTTCCTGGGTGAAAGTCCCGTGTTTGTTTGGCCCATCTATCCTCTGTGATTATTTGACTGGGGACAGGAGGTCAATAATGACTTTGGCGACCCCTTGGCCTTTCCTGTTGCACCACTTATGTTCACATTTCCAGTGACATAGCTGCTGGAAGGATTAGAATTGGGAAAGCGGTAGCTTTAGCTGTACTTTGTGTTGTTTTGTCAAGTCATTTCTAAAATAATAGTAACAGATTTTTTTCCTTTTCATGCTGGGTGGAAAGGGTAGGCTCAATTTATGGTAAATGGTAAATGGAATGTACTTATATTGCACTTTTCTAGTCTTTGCAACCACTCAAAGCTGCTTTTACACTACATGTCACATTCACACATTCACGGCAGAGGCTGCTACGTTAAGTTGCCAGCTGTCAATCAGATCACATTCATACCCGTTGGCTATGCCACCGGGAGCAATTTGGCGTTCAGTGTCTTGCCCAAGGACACTTTGACATGTAGCCTGAGGGAGCTGGGGATCGAACCTCCAACCTTCCGATTGAAAGACGACCGACTCTACCACTGAGCCACAGCCTAAGAGGTAGGAGACCAAATCCAAAAAATCCATGTGTAATATTTGGATTCTAACATTCAGGTGGAGCTCATCTAAGCCTTTGGCAGTCTGAGCTAAAGTTCCAAAGAAATGGAAATGTATTTACAGCCTTCTTTAGCAATTAAATTGTTAGTAAGTGTAACTAGTAGGGATGCACCGATGCCACTTTTTTTCAGACCAAGTTACCTTCATTTGGGTACTTGCCGAAGCTGAACACCGATATGAGTACTTAATAATATCATTACAGTTGTCATAATGACTGTAAAAGCATGTTTCATTTTCATCAGACGTTACTCACTTTCTGACTGTAACAAAGCAAATCGACAGAATGATGCAACTGTTGCTGACATTTTGACATTCATCTTTGTTTTACTTAACAAACATGACACTGCCACACATTTTACTTTCATGTAACCTATACCACATTTTATGGATTTCATTATACATAACATACATAATGCACTCCCATTTCTGAGCGCACCTGAATGCAGCACTACAAAGCACATCCCCCCCGAAACACGGCAGTGAGGGAGACATGCCCGGACTTGTTTACTGTAGCTACTACGGAGACATCAGTGACTCTTTCTATCGTGTGTTCGTCCTTGAATGTGTAAGTTAGTTTGCGCTAAGGTTTATGTTACACTCTTTTAGCTTCAGTTTGACCGTGAGTGTACATGTTATTCTACACTGCCAGGGATCAGCACGCCAAGGCCCCCGCCTTTGTCTGCTGCCCTCTTTGCAGTGCACCCGACCCCTATGCCTATTCTTACAGGTGGTGGGCCCACAAGGCCTCTAAGCCTGAGCCCAGACACCCTCCGAAGGAAACTCATTTCGGCCGCTTGTATCTGCGATCTCATTCTTTTAGTTACTACCCAAAGCTCGTGACCATAGGTGAGGGTTGGAACATAGATCGACTGGTAAACAGCAAGCTTTGCCTTCAGGCTCAGTTCCCTCTTCACCACCACGGTCCGGTACGACACCCGCATTACTGCTGATGCTGCACCGATCCACCTGTCAATCTCACGATCCATTTTACCCTCACTCGTGAACAAGACCCCAAGATACTTGAACTCCTTCGCTTGAGGCAAAGACTCACTCCCCACCCGGAGGGGGCAATCCACCAGTTTCCAGCAGAGAAACATGGCCTCAGACTTGGAGGTGCTGACTCTCATCCCAGCCACGTCACACTCGGCTGCAAACTGCCCCAATGGCTGCTGGAGGTCCCAGGCATTGGGGCGGTTGATAGGGTAAGGAGCTCGAAGATCCAGGGGGAGCTCGGAGTAGAGCCGCTTCTCCTTCGCGTCGAAAGGAGCCAGTTGAGGTGGTTCGGGCATCTGGTTAGGATGCCTCCTGGGCGCCTCCCTTTGGAGATTTTCCGGGCACGTCCAACTGGGAGGAGACCCCGAGGCAGACCTATAGCTTGCTGGAGGGATTATATATCGGAATCCCCCAGGAAGAACTGGAAAATGTTGCTGGGGAGAGGGTTGCTTGGGTTACCTTACTAAGTAGGCTGCCACTGCGACCCGGCTCCGGATAAGCAGAAGATAATGGATGGATGGATGGATGGATGGATAGATGTGCATGTTAGTGCTGTCTGTGTGGACAAAGCCTTTATCTGAAAAGTGACATTGCGTAACTAACGTCAAGCCGTAAAGTGGTATCACGTTTGGTTGTATCGACGTAATTTTACGAGTACGAATACTTAAGCTCTGATACCACCTGATACCTGATACTGGTATTGGTATAGGTGCATCTATAGTAAGTAGGTAATGTTTTAAGACAAGCTAAAAAAAATAAGCATATTTTTTAATGCTAGGTCACACTATAATAATAATAATACATTTTATTTATAAGCGCCTTTCAGGACACTCAAGGTTGCTGTACAAAAAACACAAACAGGAGTAAAAACACCAACAAGGGTAAAACAGACCAGATAAAATACATTAGGAGTGGGTGAGGGACAGTAACTAAGATGGCCACATTACCTGTAAGACTGAAGCAGCATTTAGTTCAAGGCACCACAGTCCTTATTGTCTCACTGAGCTGTTAGCTCAGCTGTAGCCTCCTAGGCTTATTATTCTCTAATGAGAACTGTCTGTTCAAACAAGAAGTAAAAGTCTTTAGAAATAGAAGCTTTTCAAAGCCTAGCCGGATATGTTTCTCAGAACACTTCAACGTACAGTTAAATCTCTACTGGAGTGTTTTTTCTGTGGCCGTCAGGAAGAGACATAAAGTGTTATTTTTCTGTGTAAATGATTAAATATCAGTGACTCAATATAGTACAATTTTACAGAAAACTAGCACGTGTGGACATACAGTTCATCCATTGTTATCCTCCATTCTTTACATTTCCATCGAATAATTGGAGCTTTTGAAAAGAAAGGCCAGTGTTTCCCTGCTGTGCTTTTTTTTTTTTTTTTTTTAAACTTTTTCCTAAAAGAACCTTTCTCTCCACACAAGGGAGTCTGTGTGGGTTGATTCTTTGTTTCGTGAGGCATCAGTACACGTTTTCAAAATCCCTCACACTGTGAAGTTTCTGCAAGCAAGAGCTGCAAAATGTCTGACACAGGAAGCTTAATTTCAGTTACTGGCACTCGGGTCGTGAAAAGACATCGATATTATGAGCCACTTCAGTTATTGTAGGAATTCAGACATATGGCTTTACTAATCAATATTTGTATATATTCAGTGGTTTAAATCACTATGTGTGACAAGAAAGGGCTCAGTCATAGTAACAAGCCCACAGACAATAATCATCATCAGTTATCCTCTCCGCTGTCCCCCACAGATGTACAGAGCGTTATAGTCTGCTTTTTGGCCCACAGATCCTCTGTTTGATTAAGTCAAATGCTGTCATTAGCCTGTTTCTAGTGAAACATAGACAAAGTTAGCAAAACCCATCATTGATGAGCGTTTAGCAGCGAGATAGGTACATTTTTCCTACAGGTGCACCTCACGTCCCGGATTGTCCAAGTTGGGTGTCAAAGTCCTAAATGTCTGTAAAACACTGAAATGTCCTGAATCTTAACTTCACTATTAAACTGTCCCAGTTTTCACCATAATCAAATAAATATAAATGAATATAAAATAATTAAGTTTTGGTTGTCAAAGCTGATGCTAGCCTCTGAGTAACAGGCAGGTGTCATGGGCTATCACACTTTGGCTATATAAGCTCTTTCAGTCAGTATGCTAACTGCTAGCTGTCGTGCAACCAGCAGGTTTATTACTTCCTTTGTAGTGCAACGATAAAAAATGTTAAAAGGTTGGTTTGCATGCTCAAAACTAAAACAGCACCACCCTTATGAAATCTCATTTGGTGTGTGCATAAGCCCATACATGATGTGAGCGTGCATGGATGTGCCATAGCTACACTTAAAGTTACAGTCACCCTTTGAAACAGAACTTCACACTAATGCTAATTTAGTTTCATGTTGAACTTCCCTGTTGGTAAATAGGCACCTTGCTAACACATAATGTCCATTACACATTCAAGGGTATAGTTCCTGATAATTATTTTTTTGTCTTATAACAATACATTTTATTCGTAAAGCACTTTAAATGGTACTGAAAGGCATTTCACATGATTAAAAAAAACAATAACAGAGACAGTAAAAGCAATAGACGGTGTAAAACAATCAAAGCACAGAAATTAGTTTAATATATAAAAAACAATTACAACAAATGGTAAATGGTAAATGGACTGTACTTATATAGCGCTTTTCTAGTCTTTGCAACCACTCAAAGCTGCTTTTACACTACATATCACATTCACCCATTCACACACTGATGGCAGAGGCTGCTACGTAAAAAGCCCAACTGTCAATCAGATATCACATTCATACCCGTTGGCTATGCCACCGGGAGCAATTTGGGGTTCAGTGTCTTGCCCAAGGACACTTTGACATGTAGCCTGACGGAGCTGGGGATCGAACCTCCGACCTTCCGATTGAAAGACGACCGACTCTACCACTGAGCCACAGCCGCCCCAACAATGACATAATGAGAGATCACAGATTAAAAGCGTATTTTAATAGGTGGGTGTTGAGTGCAGTTTCGAAAGATGGGAGTGAGGGAGAGTGGTGGTGGTGTGTGTGTGTGTGTGTGTGTGTGTGTGTGTGTGTGTGTGTGTGTGAGAGGGGTTGGGAGGTCAACAAATGCACAGACCAAAATCAACAGTCCATCCATCAGTTTATTGATACTTGCCCTCAAAAACCTGAATGTATTTGTGCTACCTCTTCTTGGATACTCTTACAGTGAATGTTCCTCTTGGCAACTGACTGTCGGCCATTTTGCCATCCCCTGCGTTGCAAGAGTGCAGTCGCCATGGGAACTGGCTACATGAATACCATCTGTATAATTAGGCCCCCTGTACTCTGGCTTTCTAAGACAGAAAGACAGAGTGAGATGAATGAAAGAGCAACAGGAAGAGGAAAGGGAGAGAGGGAGGAATGGAGGAGAGAAAAAGACAGGGGCCTGGGGGTCCCTCTGCACCTCTGCCTCATTATTGCACTGGAAAATAAAAAAGCTGTATGGACAGAATGGAGAGAGAGCCAAGGACAAATGGAGAGATAGATCAGATGTAGAGCGTGCAGAAAAGACAGAAAGTGCTAAGACATGGGGTAAGAAGGGGAAAGCATCAGACAGATGAGTGGCATCAGAAGGAGAAATGGTTCAAAATGTGACTGTGCAGGCAAAACAAAATAAATGAGTGAGTGCATGTGAAAGTGAGGAGAAAAGAGAGAGTAAGAGAGTATAAAAGTGCAAACACATCGAAGAATGACAAATGAGAGCTGGGGACGAAGATAAAAAGGAAGAGATGGGAGGAAATCCCAGCCCATGTTTGACTTACATTCGGGTTGATGTCTGCACGTTGAAAAGAGAAGAATAGGTAGAAAAAAAGATCTTTAAATCTTGGAAGAAGTATTTTCTGTGTGTTTATAAACATTATTTAGATCCTGGGATCGCCTGAGTGCTGTTTCAAAGACTTTTGAAAAAAGAGATTAATTCTGAGATCTGTTTGTCATGTTTACGAAATGTGGCACAAAGTTTAATCTCTTTGGTGAGCTGCACCAAAGACACCCAGGAGCAACTGCAGGCATGTTAAATGCTGTGGAATATAAAACCATGTCCATGTTAGCACTGATTTGTAAACAACAAAAAGTAACATGCTGATAAAAACAGCAGGTATGATGTATGAAATGTGTAGCATCTTGGTGTAACCTGTTTTTATGCTAACAATTGCTTATTATAGTTAAATCCAAAGACCAGGTGAGGCTGAAGGGAAAGTTGACCAGATGATGGTCTTAGATAAGTCAGAAGATCGCTTAAAGATACAATCTCAAGTATTTCTGTTTCATGCTCTTGAGCGCCACCTACTGGCAATAATCAGTACTTCTGGGAGCACACCTACCACTTTAAGCAGACATCTGTGGCTGGCTCCCTTTGTCATGGTTCTCACTCTTCCTTCCTTTTCCTCGTTTTCCTTTTCAGACTGTTTGCCTTCATCTGAGCGTCGAGTTTGTTTCTTTTTCTTCGGATTTTCACTTCTTGTTGAAGTTGTATCTGTAGTCATCCATCTTTTCTTTGTTTGTTCAGCCATAGTAGATTACTGTTTACTCGCAACACTTGCAGAGAGCGGACAAGCAGCCGCTTAGCTCCGCCTACCCTCTCTGGCAGACCAATCACTGCTTGCTGATGGAAAACGCGTCACTAACTGGACGCCGCTTTTTTTCCGTGAATGTCGCCAGAGACACCCAGTCCATAATAATGCGATTTATGGGGCAAATGTAAAGGCTTTCATCAGTGGGCCGTAGGCTCAATCACCATTGTGTTACCTCATTCGGTGATCAGTAGTGACTTAACAGACATTTATTTACATGAAAAAGTTCAAGATTATTACTTTACTTCCCCCGATAAATTATTTCTGATTGTGTTTTAAGTTATTAGGTTTAATCTTTTGGAATCATGGATCTCTTACATGGCAATCCATTTAAGACCATGAATGTCAGTATGAAGTTTTACAGCAATTAATCTAACATAGGCTGAGCTTTTCAGCATGGACTGAAGATGTGGACTAAATGTACGGTAAACAGACAGGAGGAATGAGAGGCTGAAAACCCAGGTGGTTTCTCCAAAGACTTCAAGAAAAATAAGAGAAGATGTGAACCATAACATGAAAAAAAAGACTAAGTCAGAATAAGAAAACAGAAAGGTTCTCCCATTTTTGTGTAAGAAGAAGCTCACCTACCTTGTGACAGTACCACGTGCTCTGGGTGTGCAATTACTCTATTACAGACGTATCTGGAACAGAGCTTGAGGGAAGTGTCACACAGCAGCATGAACTGGTTGTGAAATATGATTCCAAATGGAATGAAGTGCTAATTGTGGTGCTAATAATGGACAATGATGCACCGAGTGTGGGCCAGTTTAACAGTGAACAAATGCTTTCTAACAATTTAATATTATAGCTTTGCATTGAAACTATTGCAGTAGTATTCGGGGGGGGGGGGGGGGGGGGGGGAATTCTATAGTCTAAATAATACAAGTAGCAGCCTTTTCCTCACCTATAGCTGCCACTTCATTAGAAATATTGTATTTAAATGTACTCAAAAACAAGTGTCTCTTGTAGGGCTGTCAGTGTTTCAACAAGTTCCCACCTTAGGTTGTCAAATACATACACACAAGCCTTTTTTCCTTTCTAACACATGGTCAATGTCAGACAATTTGTTTGGTAAGGTGTAGCCAAGATACTGTGAGGTTAAGTTAAGGAAAAACTCAATATCACCGTTTGGTTTCCCTCAGGACTCAGACCTTGGTGAATGTATTGAATATATTGCTGCATTTCTTTGACCCATACGTTACCCGACACCGCCATCCTCAAACAGGCTTTTGCGATCCTTCCGGGGGTTTACAGGGGGGTTTACATTGGAGTTAGTTGAAAGTCCTTACATGTCATGCAGACGCTGGAGGGTATCATGAGCGTCTGAGGTTGACAACATGGGAATGCGAGCAGGCTGGTGTCTTTGTGCAGATAAGACTGTGACTGCAGTCACCCACAGCCTGAAAAAAGCTGTCACTGGCTCCTTCTCTGCCCCTCCTCTACTTTAGTTTTAATTCCTCTTTCCCCCTCTCACACTTCTCCTATGCCAGACAGCATTTGGAACAGTTCAAACGGTTTAATATACTTCCTCCAGGCAGGTTAGAACAATTCCATTAAAATATTCTAGTTTTTATCTGTTCTGTGTGAAACTAGAGTACCCTTTTTTGCTGAAGCAGACAGGAGCGAGGTTAAATGAGGACAGAGCTAATATCATAAGCTGAGTTTGTCACGTCAGCAGAGCAAACAGTATGAGTAATGTGTACACTAGAACTTAACTCTTAGCCTCCAGCTTAATATCCCATGGCTGTTGAACTTGAAACAGAACTTGTTTAAGGACACACAGGACAGAGACAACCAACCATAATTTATAATCCAATATTCAGTGTCAGACTCGCATAGTCTTTGGTGTCACCAGATGGGAGTTGAAGCTGTTTACGCGCATGTTTCCAGTGTTCCAGTTCAACAACACCTATAATCCTCGGTGTGCTCCGGGGTCCCTTTCCAGCTGTGGGCCCCGGAATCTTCCAGATTCCCTGATGGGATCCACTGTGAGGAGGAAAATGACAATGCATTTCTGCATGGTAATTAATCCAAGCATTGTGAAGCAAGCATGGTGTGTTCACTGGTCTATCCAAAATAATTAAAACATCAAAAAATAAATAACTTCATAACTTAATAATATACAAAATCATCTGAGGATGATGCAGTTACTCAAGCCGTGCCTCCTTCAAGGTATAGTAAGCAGGATTTTCCTAGAAAAATAAAATTTTACAAGTATAATATAAATCATCACTTACGGGCCTCTATGTGTGTTGGTGAGTGTGTGTGCAGACCCTTGTGAGACCCTTCCCTCTGTACCTACTCTGTTGTTTTGCTTTGCACGGGACGTTTTCAGGAGGGGCGCAGTTGTGGTTCCCTGAGCCAATCACAGCGTACTTGTGAGTGTGGGAGTGGTTCAAATTAGCAACTGGGCCCCATTCAGACCGGCGAACATGGCGCGATGCAGAGTTGGCCTTCTTTCTGTTGGACAGGTAGATGCCTCAAACCGGGTAGGACAAGCTAACGGGTGGTTAGCATGCTAGTGCAAAGGTAACCGGCGGTTAGCATAGCTAGCGCAAAGCTAACCGTGATGCTGTCGGTGTTGGCTCGGCTGTGTGGGCGTGTTCTCGCACGAGAGAGTGAGAGTTAGCTTCTGGTGATGAAGAGCCCAGGAGGAGGGGCCCAGTTTGAATGTGTTGTTGAAAATGTTGTACTGTTTTATATGGCCTTTTTTAAATAAAGTTTATTTTTCTTTTGCCATTGTGCCATATTATATGCTATAATGAAATATTCCAAAATACATTACCTAGGTGAGGCAGTTACCATAACATCTTGTGTAAAAGTAATTGCATAGCTGTTAAATTGGTGCAACTCAAAAAGGCTGGACCAGAAAACACAAAGAGGAAGTGGACAACCTGAACTATAAAGGAAAACATTGTTACTCAGCATAATATATGTTTCCACAATACTAATTCCATCTAATTCCATCAGTATAACATTAGTCGTGTCATACGTGTCACTTCATGGCTCTAAGTTTCTTTTGATCAGAGTTAAGCTCCTTGCAATGAAACTCACATTTGCTGCAGATGTTTTACATAAAAGCCAAGATAAGAGAAGGATTACACACACACACACACACACACACACGCACACACAGGCTGATGGATATCTTTCTTTTTTTCTTTTTCTAAAAGGTATAATAAGGAGGATTTTTTCTTGCATTTTGTCAACAACACATTCAGACTGGGCTCTTCGTCACCAGAAGCTCACTATCACTCTCTCGTGCGAGAACACGCCCACACAGCCGAGCAAACACCGACAGCATCATGGTTACCTTTGCACTAGCATGCTAACCGCTGGTTACCTTTGCGCTAGCATGCAAAAAGCCAGTTACTGTTGCTCTAGCACGCCTGTGTGAGGCACCTACCTGTCCTACAGAAAGAAGGCCAACCCTGCATCGCTCTTTCGCCATGTTCGCCGGTCTGAATGGGGCCCAGTTGATAATTTGAAACACTCCCTCACTCACCTAGGTCCATAAGTGATGACTTATATTATATTATATCTGTAAAAGTCTAAATTTTATTTTTCTACTTCTTATACCTTTAAGACAATGCTTTTTACATATTTTTATATTTAATCATTGGATGTTCAATTTTAATTTGAACTTTTCATACAGACAAACAGACATCTTGCTGGAGGACACAGACACATTCCTATGGAGAATAAGAGGAAAGGAATAAGGCAGATAAGAAAAGAAGAGGAAGATAGAGAGTGGAAGAACGAAAAGAGGAGAAATGAAGAAGAGAGAGAAGGAGGGCCTCCAAAGTGGCTCTTAAACTGCTTCAAATTGGTCATTAGTGTAATCAGGAGGAAAAGCATTGCGGAAGCCTGCTCCATTAGGGGGAATGGTGAGTCTGTCCCTCACTCCTTTTCTCCCTCTGTCTGTCACTTCCTCTCTCATCATTTCTTCTCTGCTCCATCTCTGGTGCTTCTTCAAAGACCTGTCCATCTTTTAATGCTGCTCAGGCAGAAAAAAAGGCCTACACGTCTCTCATTGATGTGACAGCCTGAGCAAGTCGTAAATCTCTGCAGGAAGGATGATTTCTAAAAGAAGTAATCACTGTATTGTAAAACCCAAGTCAAAGAAAGTTCACACATGCATGCAATATTTACTGAAACATTAGTGGAGCAGAACTAACATTGAACAGTCATACAGGGAGAAAAGACCACAAGTTCATTTTAAAAGGACTTAGTGCAAAAACTAATGTAAGAAAACACAATTCCACAAATGTAAAAGTGCAACAGTATGAATGGCTAATGGTAAGTTGCAATTACAAAATATGCACATGGCAATGTTAACACAACCCACAATTACACCTTGAAAGATGTTTATTGAAGGACAAAATGAGTCAGATATTCCTGAAAAAAACTACAAAAATAATTTGTAGCCAAAAGCAGGCGCAGGATGTGAGGATGTGATATAAAGCTGAGCTACCAGGTACCATGCGTCAAGCAAACAGAGCAGATCGCTCCAAACGGGAAGTCACACACGAAAACAGCATACAGCATCCGGTCATTTCAAAATAAAACACCATGTACAGACCGGTACAGACTCCCGTTTGTATATTCTATCACCACGTATCCTATCACTGCATACTCACCCATGGTAAAAGCACAAAAAGACGGAATGATATCCAAATGAGCAGGTGGTGCAAACTGATCTGTTGTTTGTGTGTTGCTCCGTTTTAACATTGATGTTATCGCGTGATTTCGCGAGCGTTAATGTAGTTCTCCTGCGATCTTGGGATCTTGCAAATCCAGCTGCTTGGGCCAGCGCTCCGCTGCGCTGCGGACCAGAACCACGGAGCACACAGAACGCGGTGGACACGGATCCTGTGGAATCCAGGCTTTACTCGCTTGGTCAGACACCTACACCCCGCCAATGGTTTCAGACATTAACTAACCGTATGGACATAACCAATCTTGTTGCTGATGGTCTGGTTTGCTTTTGTAGGTCATATCGAGTGATCAGAATCAGTTTCAGTTTCATAACCAGGTAAAAACTTGTCACAGGAGCTTTAAAGGTGAAAGGGACTCTGCAGACCGAATGGAGTTTGGTAACTCATCCCCCACCACAGGGGGACTACAGAGGAGAAGAGTCTAGTTAGCGACGTAGTTGTGCTGGGAGCACCAGGCGCCTTTCATTGGCAGAGCGTAGTGGGCAGGACGCAGTGTAGACCTGGATGAGGGCGTTCAGGTAGGCAGGAGCCGTTTTTGTTGCTGTTTGGTAAGCGAGCATCCAAGAGGAACCTACTGAAGTCGATGACAGGAGGAGTCAACTTTAGATGTTTACAAACTGCAACCAATGAACTCTACTCATTCTGTATTTAAATGCTGGCATGACCAAGACTTTATTCCTGACTGTTGGGAAGAGCCTACATTTAACTGTTGGTTCAAAGATTACTATGATGATACTTTAGCCTGCTCCATTTGCTGTATGAAAACTACAAGAGTTTTCATCTTTCATACTCTTAGATCATAAGTCCTGACAATACGAGTCAGAACATTTTATGGTCACTATGAGGCTAATGGATGTTCCGTTTAAAGTAAAATGTGTTTATTAATGGAGGCTGTGAGTTTGGATAGAGGCGTGTTGCCAAAGTCATTTGAAAAGATGAAAAATGTGGAACAAAGATCACTTCTAATGGAGAGGTGTTTAAGGTAGTACAAAGGGAAATGTTTTCCATCCTAAATGTCATATTTTGTAGCACACAATTATGTCTTTCTGAGACTTTATGTCTTTTGTGCCAATTGCCAAGACCTTCTCTCTGTTCAATGAGGGCCTGGCCAGTCTTCTCCTCTTCTCCTCTTCCCCTCCTCATCTCTACTCTCTTCATTTTGTTCTCTTTTCCCATGACTTCCTCTTTTCTGTATTCCTTCCTCCTTTAAGACCATGCCATCGTTTTCATTGCAGCTGAAGTTGCTGAAAGGGGAACCTGCATGTCTTTTCCAAACTCTTTCAAAATCTGCTCTTTCCCTTTCACCATGTCTTCTAAAGCTTGACCATCCCTCTCCTCTGCTTTCTCTTTCTCCTTTCTTCCCCTGCTCTTCCCTGTAGAGTCAAGCTGAACGGAGCAAATCCTTCAAAAGAGGGTTTTGATGATGAAACAAATAAGGCAGCCATCGGAGAAATGCCTTGTAGCTTCAGCGAGGCGTGCTGGGCAAGATTAGCAGCCAAAAGGCCTTTCTTGCCTGCTTCACTCTAAGGCAGCACAGTGAATCTTATATGGCAACTTTCCAAAGAAGAGAAATGTTATCTGTGACTTCTTGTTCTGAAGACTGAAATAAGAACAGAGGATGGGTACTGGATCACAGCCCAGCATCGTCAAAGGTCAACAGATCATGAAGGGAGCAAACAAGTGAGCTGATTTTGCCTTCTTTAAGGCTCATTTCAGGTCAGCCAGTAGGATTATGATACTTACATGATACAAATCTTTACAATGTTCTACACTACAAATAATTACAACTACCTGATTTCCAAGCTGCTAGGGATAAGTTGGTGATGCCATACGCACACTTGTATGTGTAGGGACATCTCTATATGGTGGTGACATGGTGTACCAATCCTTGTGCTGATGCCTTCCATGTTACAGGGAATAGACAGACAATAAACAGCTTGAGTTTACTGGATGGGAAGATGGCAGAGAGTAAGGATGATGTGGAACTAATTGCAAAGGAAGTCGCCACAGCTTTACCTCACCTAGTAGATGAGATTAATACCCCTTTCCCACAGAAATTAGCGCGTCGATGCAGGTTTTTCAGACCTGGGAAGACCCGCTTATAAATGCTGATTGTCTCTGTTCCCATTGTCGGTGAAGTATCCTCCTGTCGGTCTCTTTTCTGCTGTGTCGCCGCCTGACATCACAAACGTGCTGGAAACAGGGTTAGTAAACAGTGAAGATGTTACGGTGGTTAGGTCTATTACTCATTCAGTCTGTTTAACAAATGTGGAACGATGTTCGAGCGCTGCTCAGACGGAGACAGGCGGGATTAGTAGCTGAAATGACAAGGAGTCGCAGAAGTTACCGTCGGAGCATAGCATCATGCCGCAAAGGGGGCGGAGATTAACATGTTACACAGTTTTTGTGTTCCTCATTCATTGCCAATCGGATAATTATCCGGGTCTACTGCAGATTCATTTGACCCGGGTCTGAATGCCGATTGTTGCCTTTCCCACTAAGCAAATGAGCTGGGTGTTAGCAGGTTTTTGACCAGTGGGAAAGCGGCTTAAGGGGAACAACATAGACATGTGTTCAGGTGCTTACAGTGCATGAAGCTTTTCTCACTTCAGAGACATCCCATACAAAAAAACAACAGGTGACTCACAAATGAGCTAAAGCACTGGCAACATGAAGTGCAGTGTGTAATAACCAGTAAGCAACTTGTAAAAGGCTACTAGCTAGCTGCTAGTAGCTAGCTAGTAGCCTGTGGATAGGGGGCAGCTTAATTTCTTCAAAGCCCCAGATTATCTGAACATGATTTGTAACCCAAAATGATGGCGAACAGTAAGTATGTCAAACTATCCCCGGTGAATTGCCATCACAGCTTATTTGAATGTTGCCCAGCCAATTACTGGTTGGAGTAACATTCATATTATTGTGAACCTCATGTCTCGTGTCAGAAATGACACCATGAGAGTGAATAAAGTGAACCTTCCTGCCTAACAATGGAATCAACTTGTCTAATGAATACAACACAAATAGAATGGGTATGAATGGGGTCATGACCTCAGCCTCAGCCAATAAAGGTTCTTGTAAACATGATGGATTTTTTCAATGACAGGGAGCTGTGGCTGTGTGGGCGACATCAGCAGCATTAAACAGGAAACAATCATTTGATTCAGGAAATTTGAGACATGGACAAGCTGCTCACAGAGATGAAGCAGCTATTAGGGGATAATAAAGACGAGTATGATTCCCTGCAGCATCAGTACAATTGTATGGACGTCATCTTTTCATAGTTTTCACTGTTGAGCTTAAAAAGACGTCTAAGAGTTATGAAAGAAAGAAACATTTAGACATCTCGTAACATTCAGTGTTAGATAGAAAGGAAGTTAGTAAATACTAGATGATCATTTTGGACGTTCCTGTCAAACTTGTTATATTAAAGTCACAAAGTTTTCCAAGCAAAAATCATTTCTTGTAGATGGTACTGTCATTTAAAAAACAAAACAGCCTTAAGACTAGTGTAGTGTATACATTCTGTATACTCTCATTGTCCTAAGTGTAAAACTTAACTGCCTTTATAAACCCTTAAAATAAATTTGCTTCGTAGAAACCCCCAAATCCAATTAGCATGAAAAAAGAACCGTAAATATATCACAAACCTTCTGAATATCTGTGTTGTCCCTCTTCACAGTGCACAAGGATGCATTATTATTGTAAAATTACTCCATAGAGGGATTATTTAGCGAGAGATAGCTTGTCTTGTCTGACAAAGTAGCAGAGATGTGCAGTTAGTACTTTTCAACACATTTTATATAAGGTAAACAATAACAGTCTTAAACTTGTTGGCAAAACAGTTCTATGTAAGGATTAATACCTGACCAGATGTCCATTATGAGGAATTTATGGGGGAAGGATGGTTAATTTGCAGAGACAAATCAGGGCCTTGCCCCCATTATATCCTGGTCATTACCTAAAGACAAAAATGATCATGTCTATTTATGTTTTCAAGCAGTTATCTATCAAAGTCTCAAGTTTTTAACAACGTTACTCTGAAGGATTACACTTGTACTGTGTACAAGTGCTGCAAATAAGAAACGTAACAAACAGAAGCTTTGACTTGCATACAGGATCACACATAGCCAGTCCATTAAGGAAATACTTAGACGGTGTCTGGTTGTCAAGAATACACCCTGACAAGACACACTGAGTATTTACCATTGTAATGATTCTTATACTGTACAAATGCAAAATACTTGTGTTCTCCTTTTTTTTGAACTAGTGACCCCAAACAACAGAGTATTTAAACAATTACAAGACTAAAGAAAATGAGATATGAAACAGAAATGTGAAGATCTGAAATTAGGAATAAAAAAATGCTGATAACAAACATTTAACATTTTATGAGTTTTGGACGTGCAACAAATAATGGGTAATGTTGCATTATAAAACATACAGTACATTACTTGCAACGTATACGATGGAACTAACATACATTACATGACTTAAAGTAATATTCTCTAAGATTTACATGTAAATAAATGTCTGTTAAGTCACTATCTATCACCGAATGCGGTAACACAATGGTGATTGAGCCTATGGCTCACTGATGAAAGCCTTTGCATTTGCAGTATATAGTATTATTACAGACTGGGTGTCTGTGGCGACTTTGGCGGAAAAAATCCGGCGCCCAGTTAGTGACGCGTTTTCCATCAGCCAGCAGTGGTTGGTCTGCCAGAGGGGGTAGGCGGAGCTAAGGGGCTGCTTTTCTGGTCTCTGCAAGTGTTGCGAGTAAACAGTAATCTACTATGGCTGAACAAACAAAGAAAAGATGGATGACTACAGATACAACAATAAGTGACAATCCAAAGAAAAAGAAACAAACTCGACGCTCAGATGAAGCAAACAGTCTGAAAAGGAAAGCGACCGTCAGCCAGGAAAATCAAGAGTTACAACCGGAGCCAACCGTGACCGTCTGGTGAAATTGGGAAGTGTCCTCCCAGAACAAAACTGAAATCTTTGAGATGATCATTTTAAAGATTTCACATTCTTCATAAAAGAAGTCAACAATGAGTTTTGTTTTGAATGGGAGCGAACCTAGGTCAGCTGGATGAAAGTCCTGTCTTTCTCTGACATCCAACCATCACCCCGAGGCTTTAGTGTTCTCCAAACTACATCACATGACTTTCAACATCACATAAAAACAAGCTACAGCGTCCAGAAACATTGGGCCTCTGACCAAGCTGCAATATTTCAGTCTTGGGAGTAAGAACTAGCTGTTGTTAGAACATAGGAAATCTAACATACCGTGTGCATGGACTTTACAGATGTATATCTCACATGTGCAGGGTTTAGAGCATGTCTACTTTGTGGACAGAAATGTTCCTCTTAAAGGGGGCCACTGCAGAAAGTTTATGTCTGACAGGCTGGAAGCAAACGTCCATTTTAATAACATGAAGTGCTTTAAAACATGACCAAACAGTGGAAATAACAGGACAGCTGTGAGCAATAAAATGAGAAATTCAACAACACCAAAAAGTTAATTTGACCTCTCAGCTCCCTGGAAACACTTTAAACTTTCAGTGAGATGAGTAGATCAGTGTGTGAGCAGTTACTGAAAGCTGTAAGTGAACTTTGTTGCACTCTGGAGCCTGAATTAATGTCTTCTGAGTACAGTAACATTGTGTTAATGTATCTCCATTAGATATCGCTGGCAGTATTTCTCTCCGCTCTACTGTCTGGAGACTGTAAAGGGAGCGGAAAGGACAGAGAAAGTGACAAAAGGGAGACAGACAAAGCCAAAGAGGGTGAACGTACTGCAGTGGGATCGAGACGGACACAGTACTAGTGAGGTGGGAGGATGTCTAGACAGATAGATAGACGGATAGAAGAAGACACAGGACACCCAGAGGCGCACAGCAGGGACTAACAGAAAATGGACAAGCAAGGACAAAGCGGGAGGTAGAAATAGAAAGCTGGAAACTGTGAAAACAAGTGAGGGACAGAGGAAGACGAGAGAAGGAAGCAGGAGTGACAGAGAGGGACAGAGGAAGAGACAACAGAGCAACAGAGAGAAGTAAAGGGCGACGCACGAAACAGAGTGAGGGAGTAATTTATTTAACGGGGTTGCCATGGGGAACGGCTTCTGTGATGAATGTGTGGGTTGATTATGCAACCAATTGACTATAATTCACCCAGCTGACAGAACATCATGACCAGTGATCCATAGGGAAGGCAGACATCACAGAGAAGGAAATGTAGGCTCTGTAATGTCGCAAACATCCTTATGTTGGCATAACAGTGATGGCCACTGACAACAGATATGACATACAGAGACTGGGCTTATCAGGAACATACAGCAGCAGGATAGACACCAAGCCACATCCTTTTAGCACATGGTTAAAATCCTAAACATGTTTTTTCAGATAACTGTAAAGATGTTAGCCATGGTAGTCAGGATGGGTTTAGGTTCTGACAAACGCTGTATAATGTCCTTGGAAAAAATAACCCTGATGATGTCACTGATGACAAATACTGTTTCCCAAACTTCTTTTACATGCAGGTTTGCTGCCTTGGTTTATTAACAGTCGGCAAATATATATGGTGACCCATTTTAGCGAGGCGTCTGTGGCTCAGTGGTAGAGTCTGTTGCAAGACACTGAACCCCAAATTGCTCCAGGTGACATAGCCAACGGGTATGAATGTGATGACTGATTGACAGTTGGGCACTTTACGTAGCAGCCTCTGCCATCAGTGTGTGAAAGTGTAAAAGCAGCTTTGAGTGGTCGCAAAGACTAGAAAAGCGCTATATAAGTACTGTCCATTTACCATTTTTTGTGTTCTTTTAACCTTCCAAAACAATGACGCCATCTTTGATAGATTACTAAGTGGACACTTCCGATCACACAGGCTCCACAGAGAAACAGAGGGAGATATTTTCTGGTATGTCACACACAGTTGTTTATAAAAGCTTGTACCTTGCCGGTGCCGATGCATTCGCTACACCGTTGGGTCAGCTAGCTTTGACATACTACGTCATAAATAACCCTCCTCCACGGGGCTCACAGGCTGCTGTTAAAATGTGATTACGGGTGAAAAATTCCAAAATGTCATTTGGGATTTTTGGACGATTTTATTAAACATACTGCTGGACAAGAAGCCGAGACAAGCAGACGTGAGTGAGAGTGAGAGAGAGAGGCAGAAAGAAAGGAGAGAAGATAAAGGTAAACAAATTGAAGCAGCTTGTGAGTAAACACTAAAATAAGACGGATAATTAAGTAGAATTAAAATGGTGAGAACAAAAATCTCCTACAAGATATAGGGCAATATATCTTTTAAAAAGTGCTGTAGTAAATATAGCCCCCATTCCACACAGTCATTGGCAAAGACTTTACAAAAAGCCTGAGTGACCTTTGAAAGATGTGGATGTTAACCAAGCAGGAAGGGTTAAACCCAAGCGGCAACCTCCGGTGTTGATAAATGAAGCCAATGCGGAACGAGAAGACCAGTTATTTTAAGTTTCCCGTCAAGTGACGACTCGCCGCTATCTCACCGGCCGAGCAAGTGGCGAGTCCACTTGATATTTAGTCTGATAAATAAACACCTGAAGTCAGTCACCTGTTAAGTTAAATTAGCTCATTCATATATATGGCTAATAACTGCTAGCTACACAGAGGAGCATATAGGCTAGCTTCATTGCTGTAGCTGGCTGATTCATGTGGCCCGC
This sequence comes from Semicossyphus pulcher, assembly GCF_022749685.1. Taxonomy (NCBI): domain Eukaryota; kingdom Metazoa; phylum Chordata; class Actinopteri; order Labriformes; family Labridae; genus Semicossyphus; species Semicossyphus pulcher. The sequence goes on along the minus strand of NW_027211693.1, from coordinate 33,447,017 downwards.
CCGTAGGTATCAGCTCGTTCGTGCTCCGCCTCTTTGCCGGCCTCTGGATTAGCAGGTGCTGGCATTTCAAAAATGGTGACCGCTGGTGCCGGCACAATTCTGGCTTCTTCAGAAACCGATGGGTGACGTCACTGAGACTACGTTCATTATTTATACAGTCAAACCTTCGTAAGCATTATGGGAAGTGTATTTTAGGGCTTCCTTTTCAGTAAACACAAGAGCCTTTAAAAGTTTCCATCACAGTGGGCTGTAAATGCATTAATAAAGGTGGACACAAGTGTAAACTAATAGAACACTAATAGAGACGAGGCGTAATAAAGTTCTGCCCACACCATAGGGGAAACTTTGCATCCCTCTGCCTCCTTGTCTCTTCTGTCTGTGTGATGCACAACCAACAGGGTAAAGAACCCAGAATTAAGTTCTTATAAGCTGCTGTCAGCAACTTTTTGCCAGCTTTCCCTCCTGCATTTGGCAGCTGCAGCTGTCTTGCTTTTAGCTTGGATTATGTGTTTAACTTCTTTGTATTTGTCTAATATTACAGTCCGCTCTTTGTTAAAATATGCTGCTCTGCTGCCAGGAGACTTGGGCATTGGTCATAAACTCCAAACACCATCAATTTTATGTGAATGAGTTGAGTTGATAACCACTGTCATGTAAACAAGGTGATTGAATGCACCTCTTTGTACAGTTCTGTGCAGAGCTGTGTCAGGTTCAAGCCAAACGTTCTTGTTAAAGGTTGGTGAACATTTAACCTTATTAACCAACCACCAGCCTGGGCATGAACATAATCATGTGATCACTTACTTGTGAATGAAATAAAATCCTGAATGATGCAACGTTTCACATGAGATGTTATTTGAAGTTGCTTCAGAATGTCAGACGTTTGTGTGTCATGCCCTTAAGATATTTGGGATACTTTCCTGATCCCTGAGAGGAAAACGGTGTCTTTTGTCAGCAAGCATCCACAGCAGTGTCAGAGCACATCGGATCACAAAGGATTGGACCTGCGACTTGACCAGCAGGGCAGGTACTTTCACCACTCAGTTACAGTGCCTCTCAGTGCTTCTGGCCAAAACTATGGTGCTGTAAAGAAAACATTAGATTTTGTTCACTATCACCCTCTCTTGTTCATGTATTTGCCAGTAACTTTGCCATCATTTCAGAAAACTTTATGCATACTCCATGCCCAAAATGTAACTGCACTGACATCAAATAGGTGCAGTATTGCCTTCCAGGAGTCAGGTGGTCTAAAATGCAAGCAGTCTGTACGAGCTCTGGTCTAACTTGTAAAACATGTAACAAGAGCTGATCAGTAGAGCGGCTCTGATGAAGCCCTGCAGCCTACCTCTGCGCTGCAGCCAGTTTAGCATCGCAGGCCTGAAGCCACAAATTAAATGTTGATCCTATTTTTTTCTTCTTTTTTCAATCACAGAAATGATTGTGTGATAATTTTGTGTTATAGTGGAGATTTGGCCTTTTAAAGGGGCTATATGTAAGATTTGACATATATTCATCAATCAAATATCATTGTTTATTGCCAATGTGTGAAGGGATAGAAGAGGAACTGATAAATTAAGACCATCCCTAACTTCCTCCATTGCCTTTAACAGCCTGTGGGCTGGTTTTTATGTAAAGCACTCGGGGCAGTTTTTCCGCGAAACAAGAGGATGTGATGTATCTGAGCATTCGAGCTCAATCTAAGCCTCTACAGTCAACAGTGTGCAACACGAGACAACGCAAGCTGTGAAATGGAGCGATCGGCGCCCACAAAAACATCAACACAAAGTACACATAAGAATAAAAACAAAATAAGTTTTATCTAGGTGGAGCCCGTCTGACCAAACAGGATGTGATCGACGTCAGGGAGAAAAGTAGAGTCAACATCGGCAGGGCATGCGAATCATGGAGACCTTCGATTGCTTTTGGGGATCAAAACAGACCCACAACTTATTGTCATAGAAACAAAACCTGTGTGCAGCGTTCTCTCACCGGGTGCAGCGTCTTTTCTCTCACAGCACAAGTGCTTCATCCCAGCTCTCCCCAGCCACCCTGCCCCGCCTCGCTAATGTTAGCTAATGCCGTTTGGTTACAAGCACAATGCTGGAGTCATCAAGTGTATTTATGTTAGAGCTAGTAGGCTAACCTTGCATGCTTGCTAACGTCATGACAATCAAAACAGCTTTGTCCAGAACCGTCACATGGGCTGCGCAAAGTGTGTAACTGCACAGGGCCTCACACCTCTAAAGGTACAACACTTCAAAAGAACCCTGGCTTTGCATCCTGCATTTTCTTTTACAATATTTTCAAGACTGTTGTTGACCCACTGTGATTCTGAAATGAAATTCCTGTTTGTCAATTCCTTTAAGCATACTAAAAAATCTAACCTAACAAATGATTCAGTTTTTTTCATTTTCGATATTGCATCGTACCGTAGTGCGTGCTCCATCTTGCTGCTCACTGCAAGGATGAAGGAGGAGGGGAAATAATGTCAGGCCACACGAGAGCGCGACAGGTTCAGCAAACACGAGTCGGGTGCTGAGAAAAGGAAAGGAATTTAAAACAAGAATAATTTAATAAGTCACTGCGAGGATCGCTGGATCATTCAATCAATCAATCAATCAATCAAATTTTATTTGTATAGCGCCAAATCATAACCAGGGTTATCTCGAGACACTTTACAGAAAGAGCAGGTCTAGACCGACTCTTTGTTAAGTTATTTAAAGAGAGGCCCAACATCAATCCACCATGAGTAGCACTTAGCAATTCGGCACATTGGCAGAAAAACTTCCTTTTAACAGGCAGAAACCTCGAGCAGAACCAGACTCATGTTGAACAGCCATCTGCCTCGACTGGATGGGCCGAAAATGGGATAGAAGGAGATGCAGGATAGAGACAGGCAAAGAGAGCAACAACAACATATGTTCTTGTTACCACAACAACATATGTCCTTGTTACATGAACAACAACAGACACATACTTATGGTTACAATGCCAATAATAGTGGTAGACTAGGGTGAAGATTGGCTAAATAAATAAATAAATAAATAAATTAGCGAGAGAAGCAGAGTAATGATAAAGGCTGAGGTAATCGTAATTGTAACAGTTGAAGTCAACAGGTCTACTATTAGCATTAGCAGCAACAATAATGATACTATGGGAAAGGCTGATGTTAGTAGTTGTTGCAGTCGAGCAGGTCCACAACCTTCAAGACAAGGGAGCACAAGAACTCCCGGGAAGATATATGGTTAGTAATGTTAATGGGACCAGAAGATACAGAGTTAATGAGCTGCATTAATATGGATAAATTTGTCAAACCTTCCAGGGATGTGGTGGCTGAGCAGGTGTGCGAAGCTAGCGGGCATGCATGTCAATAAGCAGGGCCTTGCACGTCAAGTTCACACAGGGCCTCGCAGCCCCCGCCCTGCCACGGCTCTGGCTTTGTCACAAACTCTGAGTATCATTCAGATGCAGAAGTTATCTTTTCAGGTCTCAAACTGCCGCCAACAGTAGTATCTGATTCATGTACAGACACAAATGGTAGCTTTTACTTTCTTCCTGTCTGGAGGTTAACATAAAAGACTCTCTGCGGTTAGGTTTAGGCACAATAGGCTACATGGCTGAGGATAAGAAAACATTTTATGTAGGTTGAAGCAATAACAATCACATGCACCACGACCAAACTTAATTGGTCTTCTAGCTAAGCCACTAAAAGCTGTTTTTCTGAGCATGTGTTTACATCCCAGTTGGTTTGTCTCATGCATACGCTAAACTATCTCGTGCTCCTGTATGAGACGCAGAGGGCTGTGACAGTGGGTGTTGAACGAATGAGATGGGGTGAATGTTTCCTGCAGGCAACGTGCACAGGGTTAAGGTGTTTCTTTGAAACCTCACTCCCAGTTGTGAGCTCGTATTCCCGAGGCCAGAGGGGCAAACTTCTAACCTAAACCTTCTTCAGCTCAGGAATAATGGTGAAAAAGTTCAGCAGAGAAGAATTCACAGTGTCTGAGGCTCCCAGATAAGACTCTATCAGGCTTTATAGCTTCTTTCTGACATGTTGCTGCCAACAGCACTTCTTCTTCAATGATGACGATCGCTTCGGAGTCTCTGTGGTCTATGAAATTTTAGGTGGTTTGGTGGTGGAGAGGAGAGCTCAATGTTGCCGGGAGGGTTGGGGGGGGGGGTGTAAAAATGCTGGACAGTGTCTCTGGAAAGTGCTGAGAAAGTGCTGTCCCAAAGATTTAGGTTGGAGCCAAATCTGTGATGAGGAGATTAAAAAAGAAGAATAAAGGACTCTGTACCCGCAGGATAATGAGATAGTTGATGCTATGCACGATCTTTAAAGTGCTCCGAGCCTGGATTTATCCCTGATATCACTCCAAAGTAGAATGGGTGCCTTTGTATAAAACATAACCCATCCAGTGACCGAGGGCCAAGTTGCGCTCTCGATACAGAATTTACTTATTAAACACCCAGCAGCAGATATACAAAGGTGGTCTTCTCGACAATAAAGGCCTTTTATCATTAATGTAAGCACGTCCCCGGCTTGTGTAAGTGTATGAATGTGGAGCAGGTCATTGTTGAAAAAGAATTATAACAATGCAAAATGATGTAAGGTCACTGCCGATGATAAAGAGGCCTGGTGATATGGCACGGAGTGAATATGGAGCTTTAGAATTCATGTTATAGACTATTACAGGAAAATGAGTCATTTAAAGGGAAACATACGAGAGTCATGGGAGCTCTGTTAGTTCAGACAATGTGTCGTGTGTTTGATGATGATAATAGGAAAACATCTTCCTGTTGAGATACTCACTGTGTGAAACTGGGACGCCTGTTTAGACTTAATGTTATAGAAATTGGCTGTACCGGAAACTGTTAGATAAAGAAATTGAAATGCAAAGTTATTAGAATGTTCTGATTTCCCATGCAGTCACATTTTTTCCATTATTATTATGTAAGCATAGTGTTTATGAATGAAACATTTCACATGATAAACATGGTTTGTTACAGCCGCACATACAAAGAAGAAATATTCACAGAATAATGGATTCTTTTCTCAGCAGCACATGAAGCTTATGCAAAAATGAGATTATATTATGGGGGCATGAGACTCCAGGCAAACATTGTATTGTAATATAATGAATGCACATCTCTGTCAGTAATGAATGCTTTTTCATTTTCTCAGCTTTCCCTAACCCCCCCGAGCCCCTATTGTTAGCAACAGTAGGTTAACCTGACACTATGGATAAAATAGCAAAAGTTATAGAGCCGCATATGAGAAAAAACTCCTTTTGAAAAAGATGCTTTTGCCTAAATTGAACTGATATGTGACATAACCTTGTCTTAACTGACTTTTGTGTCGCTTGTTTTGTGCTCTTTTAAAAACTCTACCAATGTATGTTGGTCGTTGATTGGTCAGCTACTTGGGTAAAGTCATGTTGGGATATTGCATGGATAAAAATTCATATGTAGTTCTGAATAAAATGTATAAATGATTTGATGCAGACATTGAGGTGTGTGTAAATTGACCCAATTTAAACCCAGGCTAGTTTTCTAAGGTAGAAAAGGGGACCTTTGAAGTCTCCAGTTAATAGTTTTTCATCTGTGGGCCATAGGCTCAATCACCATTGTGTTACCTCATTCGGTGATAGATAGAGACTTAACAGACATTTATTTACATGAAAATCTTTGAGATTATCACTTTAATGGAATAATGTGTTTCTCATCTCACAGATTTTATGATTTATTTGGGCATATTTCATCACAAAAACTTAGTGTTTGTTGGAAAATGTTATTGTCTTCCTCTTCTCTACAAAGAGAGCGGAACAAGACTCTTTACATGGGATGTAATGGTGTTGATAATGTTAATGCTCCAATCTCAATAAGACCTTTTCAACAGGCAAAACTCATAAAGTTTAAATGAGCAATTTACTTCAGAAAAGGTCAAACACTGCAGGCTGAGAGAGAAAAGTCACATCAGTTACTTCCAGAGTGTCACAATATAGCAGTTGGTGATACGCTTATGAAGATCTGGATACCCCTCTTACATCACTTTTGCATGTGCATGACTCCACAGTCAAGTGAGCATTCATAAATATGCAATGTCAGGTTAGACTTTCAAAATAAGGGTGACTGGAAACATCTGTCCAGGGACTACAGATGTAAAACAGCCTCTTGGCTAACTGTGGCACATTTACAGCAACGTTCCTGAATGTGCACGGTGCCTGTTAAACAAACTCAGAAATAAATTAATAAATGAAAAACTGTGAAAAATATTCACAGTTTATGGGTTCAGAAAGTGCAGCAATAATTTACACATTGTTAATTTTGCGAAGCGGTCAGTTTACACTCAGAATACTCAGATTAGCTGCAAAAAGGACTCGTTAATGTTTAGGAAAAAGAACATGGCTTGGATATACGTAGATAATTACTAAAGTAAGATAGCTAATTACATAACCAACGACGATTCCTTTACTAATGTGCCTTATGTATATGTGATGTAACTAACGTATACACACGATATAACTTTGGAAGCAGTCAACCTTTTAAAGAAGTCAACATTGTCCTGTGTTTGACCCATCCATCGCCACCAACCACCATCCCAGGGGGAGTTTCTCGCCTGTCATACTACATCACCTGAGATCAAAGACACATCCATACATCAAGCTAGAGGACAGTGTCCAGAACTGAAAGCAGGCTCGTACCCACAGCATCATAATTTCATGCATTGGTCCACTGACCAAACTGCAGCGTTTGACCATTTGGGGAACAACTGATGCAGGACTGGAGTGTCTGCCTTTTCCTGCTCCCCCATCAGGTAGCTTCCAATCAAACCAACGGGAAGCGTTTATGCCTTGATATACCACATGATATGAATAGCTTAATAATATTCAGACAGATACCGCTACTGTGGAAAATGGAAGCCCTGAAATTTTCTAATTTTCAAATAATTTCCATTTTTTAATTCTGATTTTAATAGTTTTGTCTCTCATTTTATACTTGAATGTTCAGAGACAAGAAATACAGCTTGGCTTTCCCTGACATTACTTTTATATGAGAAATTTTAGTTCTTTTTTTTTTTTTTTTACATATATCATCCTACAACAGAGAGCGATTACCATACATCAATTTATTGGAAGAAATAGCTATAGTCAGGTCTGCTTATGCCTTAATGCTGGGGCAGTGGTAGATTTAAGCTTGATAACTTCTTGGAACAGTTGATGATATTATTGCCTGCCGTTCTTTCTGCGTTTTCCCGTGCAGCTGAGCAGCTTCTGACCCTGGATTATGTGTCAATGTGTTAAATCAGTCTTCTTTTGAAATTGTGGATATCAAGGAGAGCTCCCCCTGGCTCCTTCATCTCCTGGAGATGGAAACTATCTGACTGTGAGTGTGCGTCCCAGTTTAGGATACCAAATGCTGGAGTCTTCAACAGGAGTTGGAGGCAAAAATATTTATTTTCTGCAATTTTCCACCCAATATACCATGCTTCATGTCAGCATCACGTTTAAGGGCACTGGCTCATATACCCCTTCTGCCTCCTCCCCACCCACCCCACACTACAGGAAGGCTCTCTTTCTTGGACAAGGATTTCTTTTAAACTTAGAGAGAAACTAAAAATGTATTTTTGGGAGGGTTGCTGTCTTCACCCCAGGCATGCAATGCAGGATTATCACCCTCTGAAGGTCAACATTTCTGTATTGCTTTGCTACCTCCATTTCTTCCTTCTGCTCCTTCACTTTTTGCTGGATGGTCTGATTGGAGTCGGGCCATCTATTCTGCCCACCCCTTACCCTTCTGCTCAGTCTTCATGCCGACTGCTGCTGCAGACACAGATCACACTCCTCTTCACACATAAAGCATTGTTTTTATTGTGTTGGTCTTATAGGCCTAATGCATGTCTTTGATGCTAATGTCAGACGACAAACATCATCAATTTGTAGCGGGCTGTCATCCACAATGACTGCTGGCTGGATTAAAAGACTTGATGTGCTTGGAGACATGCTCAATTATATTGGCAGTTGTGTGCAAAGACCACATCATCATTTTCAAACTGTTCGTCTGAATCATCATCAGATGAATTTTCTTCTGGCTTATACCGGGCATCACTGCATAAATCCGGATCGAGATCACAGTGTGTTGCCGAGATGTCACCATGAATGACCAAGAAAATCATTACGAATCTACATCTCTTCAGCTTGTCTTTAAAGTGTCCGCCACTTTGTTCAGCATGCTTCCTGTTTTTGTTCAAGCTTTAATGTGGCTATTAGCTCGTGGGTAGCTTGACACAACATTCATGTTAAAAGTACTCATCATGCTGTGTACAATCACTTGCCCAAAGGTGTTTGGTGGTGCCTGTGTACTTAGTGATGAAGTCACTGCAGTAACTTAGGTGGGGTAATGTAAGGTAACAAATCCCAGTGACAAGTTTTCCAGGGCTGAAGTTCTTTAACTGCCCAGGCATTGGGTTCTTGTTGTATTGTTGTTGTATGTAGCTACACTGATCAGCCATAACATTATGACCACCTGCCTAATGATGTGTAGGTCCCCCTTTAGTCACCAAAACAGCCCTGAGCTGTAGAGGAATGGACTCCACTAGACCTCTGAAGGTGTGCTGAGGTATCCGGCACCAGGACGTTAGTGAGGTGGGGCCTTCAGGGATCAGACTTTTCTGTCCACATCCCACAGATGCTCAAGTGGATTGAGATCTGGTGAATTTGGAGGCCAAGGCAACACCTTGAACTTGTTGATGTGTTCCTTAAACAATTCCTGAACCATTTGTGCAGTGTGGCAGGGCGCATTATCCTGCTGAAAGAGGCCACTGTCACTCAGGACTACTGTGTCCATGAAGGCATCACGCTGCCTCAGCCGGCTCGCCTTCTTCCCAGGTAAGTGACACACACGCACCCGGCCATCCACATGATGTAAAAGATAAAGTGATTCATCAGACCAGTCCTCCTTCTTCCATCGCTCCGTGGTCCAGTTCTGTTGCTTACATGCACATTGTAGGCTCTTTTGGCGGTGGACTGGGGTCAGCATGGGCACCTGACCGGTCTGCGGCTACACAGCCCCATACACAATCAACTGCAATGTACTGTGTGTTGTGACACCTTTCTGTCAGAACCAGCTTTAACTTTTTCAGCAGTTTGAGCTTCAGTAGCTCTTCTGCTGGATCGGACCACACGGACCAGCCTTCGCTCCCCATGTGCATCAGTGAGCCTTGGCTGCCCATGACTGTCACTGGTTCACCTGTTTTCCTTCCTTTAACCCTTTTTTTGTAGGCCCTGACTCCTGCAGACCGGGAACACCCCACAAGAGCTGCTCTGACCCAGTCGTCTAGCCATCATAATTTGGCCCTTGTCAAAGTCGCTCACATCCTTTACTCAACAACACATCAACTCTGAGGACAAAATGTTCCCTTGCTGCCTAACCCACTAACAGGGGCCATTGTAACGAGATAATCAATGCTATTTGCTCAACCTGTCAGTGGTCATAATGTTATGGCTGATACTTTCCTGTAGTCAGAGCTTATTTACAGCTTTAACTGATTATCATCCTTAAAAATCTGTTGTGGTTTTACACTGGGACAGGCTCATGGTGGCCTTGTTCAGGCTCTGGAAGCTGCCTCTCTGTGACAGATGCAGCACAATAAAGAGAAGCTCAGTGAGATACTCTGCCTTCATTAAAGCTTCATTTTGAATTTGTTTTTTTCCCATTTTATTACAGGAAAAATATTCAATTCTGGACAATCAGTTCTGATTAAATGTGTAGCTTATTTTTTTGCCTTTTCTGTGTGACAGCAACACAACAAAACCACGAACACACATGAACCGCACTGTGGAAGACATGAACCCCTGTCTCTTACATCTATGACCTGCACCGTGCACACACAGAACCCACTCTGACTGAAGAACACCACACATAGAACTGCCGCACTTTTTCCTCTAGCTGCTTCTTTAATTCTAAATGATAAATAACTTGACCTTGAAAGTTTGAAAGACTTACTTGCACAGTAAGAAGTAATGCTCTCTCTACTGACTCGCTCTTATTCTGTGTATTTGTGTTTTAAAAAGCACCAAATGTGAGCGAGGAGTGATGTTTGCTGTGTCTGTATAAGACACCGGTGTTTCAGTCAGGCATGAAGATGTTGTCACATTTAATGGGATGGAAATGCTCTTCTGCAAGGCAGCTTTGAATTTTGATTTAGGCAACGAAATAATTGTATTTTGAACACAATAACCTTTGTAGCCTGCAGCTTCAGTTAAGCTGCATTTTGAACTGATAAAGAATCAACTTTTATTATGGAAACAAGCTACCTGTCACCCTCGAGGAGGCAACGTTCTCATCAAAATGTCACTTTTGATGACGCTGTTTTCTTTATCAGTCACAAGTATGCAGCATCTCTTTTAAGTCTTAAATAACCGGTGGAAAGCAACAACCAAAATACTCCACCTTCCTCTAATCCCCTCCATCAATCCCTGCTTCCCTGCATGTCTATTTATCTCAACCCCCACGGAAAGAAAGAAAACACCACACAGCAAAAATAAAACATCACTGAGACATAGTTCAAATACACCAACACACACTGCTACAGTACTATAACCACGGTGTCTGGGAATGAAAGGCAACATCGCCCCTCACATGTATAGAAATGATTCATGTCGGCCCTGTGGTAATGATTTGTAAAATACCAACATTTCAGAGGTGCCAGTGGGGGAAACGATCGTTTTTCACTATTTCTGAAAAGTTTCTGGAGATAAAAGAGGATCTTGCAGCGTGCAGGCATTACACACCCTGTCCTTTTCTGCTTCCCCGTAGTCACTTCCTGTGTCGCCAGCCGTCTGTCTCTCTATCTACCCACCTATCTATTTCCAGCTGCATATCTCAGTATAACAGTGCTTTGCTGGATACTGGCTTGAATGCTCAGTCAAAGTACCTTTGGTAAAGAAGGCAGCAGACAGCGACAACACAAACTCTCCTCCAATCCCTTTCACTCGTGCCTCATGTCCTGTAAAAGAGAGGGATTCAGAGCATCAGAAAAGTGAGGAATGTGTAAACACTGCTTAGACAGCAAGCCAATCTCACCAATGCAACCCACGAAATTGTACCTCCACTATTCCTCCTCTCACCCTTTGGAGGAAAAATGAAGGCTATTCTCTTTTCCTCCCCCACAGTGAGGTCAGAGGTCATGGCCAGCTAAAGAACTGCAGGGAGGGATTCAGAGGTATTCAAGGACACTTCATTGGGATGGATGCTGTCATGTAACCTGTAATACAATAATACGCAACCCATTACGTTAACTATTCTGCCCAGTGCACCATAACCCAGATGTAACTCAAATGAAACTGCAGTTATATGTGTACTTTTATATTACCTTTTACCTCCCACAGCAGTGCGCGAGGGGCACAGTGTAAAACTTTCATGCACTCACTGACTGAATATAAAAATGTATGCTCTCATCTATCAGCTAAATGAAAAAACTGCTGTACACAGGTGACACGTACATTTTTAAAGGTGCTATATGTAACTTTCAGAAAATCCTCGTTCCTAGCAGTCGGCCGTTGAGGGAACTGCAGTCAAATCCTTGTAGGCGCTCGTGCGGACACTCTCATGCATGAACGAGGATCCAGGTTTTTTGCCAAAGACACAGGAAACTGAGCATGCTCAGTCTCGGCACTCACCAGCTCTGTTTACTTTTCACTGACGAGTCGTGTTCATTGACCTGTGTCATGTTGACAGCATCATGTCGTCCAAGATCAACACTGTTTGTCATAATATGTACGTGAACATCGTGTTAGCTGGCGACGTTATTTGTCAAGCAAGACTGACAACTCTGACATACACACTCGGATAGTATTTTGGTTGTCATAACGTTAGCGAGCATGCTAAGGTTAGCCAACTAGCTCTAACATAACTACACTGCATGGATCTGACATTGTGCTTAGTAACCAAACGGCAAATTACTCAATTACCAGCCAGATCAGCCCCGGGAGTCTGCGTGAGTTAGCTGATGTTATCTACCAGGCAGGTACTGCTGATATTGGCGAATAGAAAACAATCAGTAGTTATACACATTTGCTTTGTTCTGCTACATAATTTACAAAATCAACACCGTTTGCTATGTTAGTTTTTCAGCCTGAACCACAGCGTACAACATTACCCTTTTGATAGCAGCATTCGATTACCCCACCCTGACTGTGACATCAGAGGACAACAGCTGCAGTGTGAATAAGGTTGAAAACATTACAATTCAGGTGAAGAACAGCGTTATAACTGGTCATAACAATTATGTATACATTTGCAGTTAAGACCAAACTACACTCATTAGAATGTAAAACTATACCAACATTTAATGAATTGATAATTCAATAAGAAAATATAATATCTGCAGTACAGGCAGGTACACTTAAGAATAACATGTTACAGTAAACATAAAATCTAAATGAAAAAAAACAAAGTGTCCAATGAAAAGAAAGGAATGTGGATATTGTAGCAAAAACTAGGGAGCTGTAAAGAAAAAACAAAAAAACCCAGACCTTTTGTACTTTTTATCACACAATTGAAGAATGTCCCAACACTAAAATGTTTTTTGGTCATCGAACAGGAAGTCATTCAGCAGGACGATGAAACCAGTGTACTAGAACAGGTTAAGGGAAATGTCAGAGCTAAAGTTCAAAGAAACCTGGTACCAACAAAAACTAAAGGAAGAACTGTCATGAAAGATGGCAAGATGGAGACTTTTGTTTTTGTAGAACGGAGCTCATTTTAACATCTTCTGAAGAGATGAAATCAAACTATGTGATGGACGACAGAAACAACAAATAGAACAAAACTTTGCATTAACACTAGAACCGCCAAGGGAGTCATTTTTACCCCCTCACTTTTTCAAATGCATGTAACTTTTTAAAAATAGAACTCATGTCAAATTTCCTGACTTTTCCTAAAATTGTGTTATTAATGATCTACTAAATTATGGGGGTTGTGGGATACAAAGAAAAAAAAAAGAACTTTTATACCTCCAACCGCAGACAGCTGAGCCGCTGTAGTAACGCCTATTGTTACAGTTTTGAAAAGAAGACTAAACATATAAATAATACGTATATTAGCTATTTTTGGATTTGAAACATGGACCGGAGAAAAAGAACGATGGATGTGGAGGGAGCCCTGGCAACGCTCCAGGCCATGAGTGACGGAGAGTCAGATGGGGGAGATATAACGGAGGAGGAATCGGATGGGGATGAGGTAGATGACCCGACATTTTGTGTTGAAAGAGTGTGAAAAAAAATAAAACAAAAAAGATCTTCCTGAAATGCCTACGTGCAGCGTGTGGACAGTGCACTGGAAAAGTCCACAGCATGAGTGCTGATCGTGTATAGTGTGAGCGTATGTGTGTGTTGAGTTTTGATGTAAATATTGATTTTCAGGGTTGCTTTATGCATTGTTCGTTCTATATTTTTCTTAAAATGTTCTTAAAATTATTAGATATATTATTGTTATTATTATTATTATAAATGTTGTGCTTGTGTGAACGTGTGGTGCGCATGTGTGATTGACTGAGAGAAAGTGAGCGAGTGAGCGCTCCGGTCACAACTTAAGCCTATTATCCAAAATTCGTATTTAGATTTAAAGTTATGTTCTTCTACAGTAATCAAAATGTTAAATTGTGTTAATTATTTTGTTGTTTGTTTGTTGTATTTAATTCAGGAATTGTAATGTACATTTTAAAATGAGCCTTTTTCAATGTTTATCAATCTGTTATAAAATGAAGCATTGTTACTAAAACCCATAAACTTGATTTTAAATAGTTATTGTCCCAAGTCTTATTTATTATTTTAAAAAATATTTGAAAATTGACAACCAATCTGCTTCAAGAAATTAAGTATTTGCGAATGCTGATGCTTTTGCGGCAGGGGGTAAAAATGACCCCCCCCCCGGCGGTTCTAGGAGGATTGGAATGTTGGCGGTTCTAGTGATAAGAATAAAATGAAATGAGACAGCATTCCCGTGTCTCTTACAAGTTTACTTTTTTTACTTCAAATATTTAACATGCCGCTCTACATGTAATGGGGGAACAAAAAGCATGTCAGGATAATACTGATATCAGCAAAGAGAATCATTCCAACGGAGGAGTCGGAGCCTGATGCAACTCTTTATGTGTGTTTGGTTTGTTTGTGTTTCCAGGACAACAAAGCAAACAGTTAAAAAAACTCCTTCACTCTGATGAAATACATGTGCGGCTGATATTGGCACAAAAACACGCCCATGAGGCCAAACCAAGCAGATAAACTGTGCCTGAAGTTTTTAATGTTGAAGAAAAATACACTCTGTTATAAATGAAAGTATGTGCATATAAACTTTTTTGTAACTGTTTTGTTTATCTATATGTACCCTACATGCTCCAGGTAATGATTTTGTTAAAGTGTGGAAACCCCAAGTTATTATATAGTCGGGATTTCTTTTGCAGTTGGGTGTTTCAATTTGAGTGAATAACTTTCTTTTTTCTGATTCTGATTTTAAAAAGTTTCCCATTAAAATAAAAGTTTACATAAAAACTTACTTTGACTTTGGCTGTAAGTTAAGTTCCTAAAGTCATGAAGTGAGCATCAGAGGTAGATACAGCTGTGGAGGGCGGAAGTGGATGAACCCTGATTAAGAATGACTGACCACGAAGAAAGTAAGATGAATGCACCTGCAGAAAGTAGAGATAACTTCATTGGTCAGTGATAAACCTGGCACCCTATTGGTTGGGGGATCTAACAGGACTGTTGCACACAAAATCCATGAGCAGAGCAGGAATCTGAAAGTAGCCGTTGCACAAGCCCAAAGAAGCAGAAGCAACCTGAGTGTGAAGAAAAGAAGCTGGAGCGCAGGAAACGTGAGTGCAAGCAGCAGGCTGAATACAAGCAGAGCAATTCAAGTGCAAGCAGGGACGTTTTGAGAGCAGGAGTCGTTTTAAAGTAAAGCACTGCAGAAATCTGAACCAGTATAAGAAATGAACACTTAAAGCTTAAAGACCTTGCTCCTGGGAACAGGGACCGAAATATAGTTAAGTTGGTTAAAAGTGATGATTGAAGTATCTTTAAATAGGCAATTTTACTTGCCTAAAACCGTCAGAAAACAATCAGTAGTAGCCTTTGGTACAATTTTCTGGTTTCAATTTTTGATGGTAGCCGCCTTAACACCTCTGGTTACAAAAAATCTGTTCTAATTAGAACCTTCTGTGGGTTCTTTACAAAGTTTTTTTCCCTTAGAATTAAAAACCACATCTGATTTGATGGATTTTTTAATATTTTCATGAGTCAAACTAATTTTTCTTACTGTATATAAAATCATACCCAAGGAGCCACACAAACTTTGAAAATTGACAGTTTTGACAGACAATATTACCAATCCTCACTTAATCACAAGCGTGGAGACGATGTGGAATACACTCACAAGGACACTCGCTCAAATGTGCTAGGTAAAACAACATTGGTTGGAAAAATTATTGTTAAAACTAAACCCCAACTTTCAAACTCAATCTCACCTTACCTTTCTGTGCTTCCATCAGCAGCCGTCAATGTCAGCTTTGTACTTTAGATAGTTAATTGCCACACTCTCATGAAATCAGACATTCATGGTCCCAGAAGGTGAAATCTAATGGTGTCATTGTTTCCATTGCCTTCCTGAATCACACACTTTCACTCACATATGATATTGCATCATGTAATAGGGTGTATTATGTATCTTAAAACATGCAGCTAGTAGGATTTTTGTTTTGGTTTGTAGCTGAGAAATTTAATAATCACCCACTATCACATACCCACCGTGGCTTCATACTATTTGTAGGCCTTTAGGCAGAACAGTCCTCAACCACTGCAAGCACAACCAACATGCTAACTGACCACCCACGGGTGCTCTGAGTGTTTGTGCGTGTTTGCTTTCCTGTGCATTGCTGTGCTGTGCTGTGCTGTGTGTGTGTATTTGTGTGTCTGTGAGTGGGTGGTTGGATGGCTGGAGTTGACATAACATGACTCTGCACAGCAGATTTAATGAGGGAAAAGGCAAAAAGCTGCTGGCGTTTGGAGATGCGTCACCAATCTGAATGTCTCCCCAATGGAGCTCCATAAAGTGCAGATGCTGTTGTTTACCCATTAACTACAGTGAATACATTGACATCTATTTTTATTCAATCCTAAATATATACTCCCCTCTCTGTGTATCTATGATACCATGAAAGGCAGATTTGCATGTATTAATATTACATAATATTAAGCCTATCTGCCATAAATAAACACTGCATCCTGGAGAAGGTGTCAAAAGCACTTTGTTCATGCTATTTATACGCAGTTTCCATTTGAGCAATATGATCTGTCGGATTTTAATCATTTGGATGTACCATATTTGGGTTTCCATTCCCCACTTGTCTATATTTTCTCTTCGCATGTTTTTGAAGTGGAACTGTGTCAAACACCAGCATCATACTGCTTCAATGTTAAGTTTTGAATAAGGATATTTACTCTGCTATGAGTTGTTAATTATTCTTTAAAAAATCCCCTCAGGCTGTATATTATATTGTTTTAAAGAGACATTTATTACAGCTAGTAAGAATACACTTAGATGGTGGGGTAAGTACAGTTTCAGGGAATGGTGGATCCTTTATTTATCACACACATACATACATCGTCTGACAACCTTAAATAATTCAATTTGTGTGGAAATAATTTCTTTTTAGAAGCTTCATATTGTTCACACTGCTCCAGCTGTGCAGTAATTACATAGCATTTTGGAGAGATAGTAATATCCCTATGTCCAGCCTATTTTGATAACATTTATTTAAATTGCCTCAGCTACATGAATGCATCAGTAATGAACACATGAAGTGCTTTTTATTTATTGGTCCGGGTGAAGTCTTTGTGGATTTGGGATAGGTAAGACACGTGTGCATGAGTCCCACTTCTCACATACCAAACCATGTTTTAAATTTCTTTCAGAAGCTTTTTCTTATTTTTCATGACAAAAAGGAAAATGATTAATTGTAGGGCGTTGTTGAAACTACTTGTATTGACTTTGTATTACTCAGTCAGGAAAAGCAAATACTACCCACAGCAAGGACTCCCCAGTTAGGGATTTCAAACACTAAGTTGGATGATCCGTAATGAGAAATGTATTTACTCAAAGCTGCACTGTTCAGTAGTCTACAAATATAAATAAGACCTGGTCACATGTAGATGTGTATGCTATGGTTTCCTATGATTATGGTTTTATTACCAGTCTAAAAACAAACAAGTTGCTGTTTATTCACACAAGCTTCATACTGCTACCTTTTGTTTTTTTTTACTTATTTCCATGAGAAATGACAGACTGTGTTTACTCCGACAGGTACTAATGTCATCCTGCTGGGCTCCTGAGAAAGCACTAATAAGTTAGCATTAGCGACAGACATTTGTATGTTGATAGAGCTTGTTTGCAGTTATTAACAAAGAGCCATTCCTCAGAGACAGATTCATTGTTCAAAAGCCTTGATGAACAAACACACTGAGTGTGTAAGGATATGAGGCTTACTGAGGATAATGTGCTCCTGGAAAGAAGCTTTGTCTTAAGGCATGAGGACAGTCCTGAAGACATTAAATAATGAAATAAAATCATAAGATATTTATCCTCATTTATTTTACTCTGAGGAACCGTTCATCAGAGGACAGTGTTGTAACCGAACTGCAGGTGTGTCAATTTAGTTTCTACAAACAGGTTATGAGTTTAGCCCTTACAGAGACCGAGAGATGATTCACAATAAACTAAAGAAAGCAAATAGTGCTGTATTGTACAAGAAGGGAATTTTATAAAATACATTCATTCACAATTTAAAAATGTTGAAAAATTTAACTATCAAGCTCTATACCAGGTGAGCAGTAAAAACAAAAACAAACAACTGAGTAGATAGCTAGCTAGCATGAAGTAGCATGAAGAGGTCAAGCTCATGTAATAGGCTAGGCTATGGAAATGTGGCTAAGTCAGCTTTCATTCCCTGCAGGCACAAGCTGGCTGTGTATAACATGCTGACTTTGTGCTGACATTTTTTTTTTTAATTCACGAGAAATAAAGAAACTATCACTAGTAAATGTATTTCTGCGTTTTCACGTTAACAAATCGATGTATGATAGCTGTAAAAATAAGGGGCGCACAGTGTTTTCTGACCAGTGAGCTGTGGCAGCACTACACCTTTGTTCATGAATCATCAGTTTCCCATGTTTCCCTGGAAGCTTTAGCAACTGGACGAGGTAAAGGGGATGTGATGCTATTGGTGACAAAATTAAATCCACACAAAATTACGGAGTTCTATTGGTTTGATCATTGTTGGAAAAATCTCAGAACTGATCGGCTATCGTCCAAGGATGATGAAGTCTCTGGGAGCCACGACCAACTTTTCAGGGCTTCCAGTGTAGACAGTGATTTGTTAAAAGGACAAGACTTCCTTTTCTGTGGGCTGCATTGTTTGCGGTCCAAATAGCAACTTAAGAAGCCACAACAGTTTGAGTTGATATAGGTCTAGAAATGTATTGTTAGCTGCACTTTCATACACATGTCTGTTTATAGAGAGAAATATAAACCCAAATTGTCATCAGATAAGAGCAGAGATGGCGTCATGCTGGATTGCATTCTGCCCCTTTTGCTCCCCACTCAGTTTTACCTGAATGCAACCAAAGCCTGCTGAAACGTGATCCGGACATAGTAATAGTCAGTGTGTGTGTGGCCACTCTTCCACGGTGCTAAAGGAATTTACTCGGCTGCAGCAGTGGCCTTATCAGCAGGTCATGTGATGTTTAACACAGGAATCAATAGGTAATCAATGACTCTGCTCATTTTTGAGTCAGCCTGTGTAATACAAGTACATTTACCAACATCTACCTTTGGGGCGTGCAAAGGTTATTGTATAATTGATTCAGTGATGTGTTGTATGTTCAACCGGTTTCTCCTATAAAGGTGATGTCTTAGAAAAATCCATCCAGTGAAGCATCGTGATGACGTTTCCATAAACATAAAACCAAAAACTGGAGAGGAATGTTTGCTCTGTGAGTTTTACTCAGTGTAAACAGGGCTGTAAGCTGCTACACTAAAAACAATCAGTCATGGAAACTTAAGTCATTGTCAGTTTATAACTAGAAGTTAGTGTAAATGTTGAGATATATAGTGTACATGTCATCTCAACTAATGAAAAGTTTTCCAGCTTACAAAAATGAAATTAAAATGAGAGTCAAAAGGTTATGCAGGTTATCGTTTCTGGCTATAATATATATAATTAAGTTGACACAGTAAGAAGTGGCTGCCGGGTGATGCAGTGGTTAGCGCTGTCGTGTCCCAGCTCTAAAGTTGGTTCTTCGCCAGAAATGTATGAAACTGAATGACTGTGTTGACAAAACAAGAGAATTAAATTGCAAGTGATGTAATTAAATTCTAAGTAAATTAAAGGATTTAATTATCCATCCATCCATCCATCCATTATCTTCCGCTTATCCAGGGCCGGGTCGCGGTGGCAGCCTACTCAGCAAGGTGACCCAAGCGTCCCTTTCCCCAGCAACATTTTCCAGTTCCTCCAGGGGGATTCCGAGGCGTTCCCATGCCAGACAGGATATATAATCCCTCCAGCGAGATCTGGGTCTGCCCCGGGGTCTCCTCCCATTTGGTCGTGCCCGGAAAACCTCCAAAGGGAGGCGCCCAGGAGGCATCCTAACCAGATGCCCGAACCACCTCAACTGGCTCCTTTCGACGCGAAGGAGAAGCGGCTCTACTCCGAGCTCCCCCCGGATCTCCGAGCTCCTGACTCTATCTCTAAGGCTGAGCCCAGACACCCTCCGAAGGAAACTCATTTCAGCCGCTTGTATCCGCGATCTCATTCTTTCGGTCACTATCCAAAGCTCGTGACCATAGGTGAGGGTTGGAACGTAGATTGACTGCTAAATCGAAAGCTTTGCCTTCAGGCTCAGCTCCCTCGTCACCACCACAGTCCGGTACACCGCCTGCATTACTGCTGATGCTGCACCGATCCGCCTGTCAATCTCACGATCCATTTTACCCTCACTCGTGACCAAGACCCTGAGATACTTGAACTCCTTCGCTTGAGGCAAAGACTCACTCCCCACCCGGAGTGGGCAATCCACCTGTTTCCGGCAGAGAACCATGGCCTCAGACTTGGAGGTGCTGACTCTCATCCCAACTGTGTCACACTCAGCTGCAAACTGCCCCAATGCCTGCTGGAGATCCCAGCTTGATGAAGCCAACAGGACAACATCATCTGCAAAAAGCAGAGATGAAATCCTGAGGTCCCCAGAATGGAAACCCCCCCCCCCGGCGATATGTGACAAGGGACAGCCCTGGTGGAGGCCAACACGCACTGGGAACGTGTTTGACTTTGTGCCGAGGATGTGTACACAGCTCTCACTTTGGTTATACAGTGACCAGATGGCTCGTATCAACGGCCCCGGTACCCCATACTCCCGCAGTACCCCCCACAGGACCACCCGGGGGACACAAGGCACATGTAGACTGGATGAGCAAACTCCCATGACCTCCTAAGCAGCCCTGCCAGGGTAAAGAGCTGGTCCACTGTTCCATGGCCAGGTCGGAATCCGCATTGTTCCTCCGGTATCCGAGGTTCGACAATTGGCCGGAGCCTCCTTTCAAGCACCCTGGAATCAAAAACCCCTATGAAGAGGCAACGACGTAAAACAGCTACCTCGCCCGGATCAGGGAGACCGGGGCTACCTCCTGGAGCCAGACCTGGGGGGATGCTGATTGGCGAACGTCTGGTGGCCAGGCTTTTGTCCATGGGGCCCATGGCAGCATAGACTGGTTGTTGGCACGTGGAATGTCACCTCTCTGGTTTGGAAGGAGCCGGAGCTGGTGCGGGAGGTGGAATGTTACCAACTAGAGATAGTTGGGCTCACCTCCACGCACAGCTCTGGCTCTGGAACCAATATCCTGGAGAGGGGCTGGACTCTCGCTTTTTCCGGAGTTGCCCAGGTTGAGAGGCGTCGGGCAGGTGCGGGGATACTCACAAGCCCCCGGCTGAGCGCCGCTGTGTTGGAGTTTTCCCCGGTGAACGAGAGGGTCGCCTCTCTGCGACTACAAGTGGCCATAACTAACACCATGTTCGTACATAGGGCTGCTCATAAGTGAACCTGGACACTCGGGTGAAGAGAGGAGCAGAGCTGTCAACTGATCACCACCTGGTGGTGAGTTGGATCAGATGGCGGGGGAGGCTGCGGGACAGACCTGGTAAACCTAAACGTGTAGTGAGGGTGAACTGGGAACGTCTGGCGGAGGCCCCTTTCCGCGCGGTCTTCAACTCCCACCTCCGGAAGAATTTCTCTTGCATCCTGGGGGAGGTTGGAGACATGGAATCCGAATGAGCCTTGTTCAAAGCCTCCATTGTGGAAGCGGCTACAAGGAGTTGTGGCCAGAAGGCGGTGCCTGTCGTGGCGGCAACCTGAGAACCCGTTGGTGGACACAGACGGTGAGGGAAGCCGTCAGGCTGAAGAAGGAGGCCTTTTGGACTTGGTTAGCCCTGGGGTCTCCAGAGGCAGCAGACGGGTACCGAGTGGCCAGAAGGGCTGCAGCTTCTGTGGTTCCGGAAGCAAAAACCCGGGTGTGGGAGGAGTTCGGGGAGGCTATGGAGAAGGATTTAATTATAAATCAATTAATGTTGAGTTAATTTGACTCGGAAAGTTTGTTTTGAATCAATACCAATTTAGCTCAACTTCCCCTCTCAAGTTCAGTCAACTTCAAATTTAAGCCTGGAACTAAAACAACCATGTTTTTTTTTTTACAGTGTAATATGACAATGATAAGATTCTATTTTGCAGGTTGGGGGTGGAGCCTATACCAGCTACCAAGTGGGTACACCCTGGACTGATTACCAGTCAATCACAGGAAAATCACAGCAAAAATAAGGTTCCTGTGATGACTTTTAAAGTCCTTATTAACTAACACGTAGGAAAAGAGCCTTTATTTATAGCTTAACCAAAACATTTGTTCTAATTGACTTTTGAAATCAGTCGGCTCCATTTTTTATTTCATCTGTATCGCTTACTCAAACTATCTGTGAAATGTGGTGTATAGAACAGTAATGTTTCCTTGGGGTTCAGTGCAAAGAGCAGACCATCAGTGTTGTGTACAGACAGCATTTGCCTCTGCCCCTGTAAATGACAGCAGATATGTTTAGCCCAGGAACAGAACATTATAAAGAACGGTACAATGCTGTACACTTTAACATGGCCTTTTCAGAAATTGAAAGCTTATGATTCATAGTAGGTCAGGTCATGTGCACTCCATTAGAACATGTGTTCCATGTCTTTCCTCCATGTTAAGGGTCTTTAAGAGAAGAAGTCCTTGCATTAGATGGACAGTTATATGTTATTTTCTGTATGTTGGTCATACAAAGAAATAATACATTCATAGGAGGAAAAAAAAAATTGGTAATAATATATAAGATGTCATAGTGTACTATTGAAAATCAGACACATGTAATCTCATAATGGAATAGATGCATCATGAAAACCAGACATATTGGGTATGTTTTTCTTCACCATGATGTCCTCCAATATTCAAACTGATGAGTACTTGAGAAATTCCCTGCTTTTGTTCAAAGATTTTTGTACGCACTCCACTCCAGCAAGTTTTTCTTTTCACCGTTCTCCACTTTGTCTCAGATCAACCAAAAAGATAGGGTCATGCAGGAATAATTGCCTACACAGAATGCTGCACTACTGAACAACTGCGAGAACCTTCAACATAGTTTTTTATGATTTAATCAACACTCACACATTGCAGACATTAAAAGGAAATACTTTTAACTATGTGGGATGAAAATTCATAATCTCACTTTAATTCTTGATTTAGATTTTTGAGGCAGCTTTAAAAGCAAGCACTTGAATTTCATTGTTTCACAAATACACATGTAATTAAAGTCTAAAAGACAGTATTAGTTTTACATTTGTATTGTGTTGAGTGAGTTAGTAATTGCTGGTTGTATAACATTAACCATGTTGCCTTTCAGTGTCATTATCAGCTGTGAGAATTCTTCTCTCCGGTTGAAGAAATGACAGTGAAAGGTTGAATATTTACACTGAACAAAAATATATACGCAACACTTCATGAGCTGAACTCAAAGATCTAAGACTTTTTCTATGTACACAAAAGGCCTATTTCTCAAAAAATATTTTGATAATCCATCCACCTCACAGGTGTGGCACATCAGGATGCTGATTAGACGGCATGATTATTGCACAGGTGTGCCTTAGGCTGGCCACAATAAAAGGCCACTCTAAAATCACATAGCACAATGCCACAGATGTCGCAAGTTTTGAGGGAGCGTGCAATTGGCATGCTGACTGCAGGAATGTCCACCAGAGCTGTTGCCCGTGAATTGAATGTTCATTTCTCTACCATAAGCCGTCTCCAAAGGCGTTTCAGAGAATTTGGCAGTTCATCCAACCGGCCTCACAACCGCAGACCACGTGTAACCACACCAGCCCAGGACCTCCACATCCAGCATCTTCACCTCCAAGATCGTCTGAGACCAGCCACCCAGACAGCTGCTGCAACAATCGGTTTAAAAAATTTGTGAACAATATTTGAGAGAAATAGGCCTTCTGTGTACATAGAAAAAGTCTTAGATCTTTGAGTTATATTTTTGTTCAGTCTACATTTGAATGTGTATTCCCTGTAGCCCATAGTCTTACTGTAGCTTGCATACAAAACTAGAGAATGCAAAGCACACACGGGCATATTGAGTCAATTTCACTCATGTTTCAATCCTATTATGTTGGAGCCGTGGAGCTGTTGAACAACCATTGCTCAAAATAGGATTCAGACTCTTTCCTCCCAAACTGTCGCTGTAGCAGCTCAACAATGACAGCCGTGGAATTATTCTCCTCTTACAAAGGCCATGTGCTCCAACCCTCAAAGGAGATTTTTCAGCCTTTCAGAAATGCTCCGACCATGACTACTGTACATCTGTTAAAATCCTAAATGACTGCAGAGGAGATTGGCGAGGAAGAACAAGCTCTTCAGTCTTTGATGAATACAGTCGCTTAGCTTCCTTTGGAAGCAGTGCACAGAAGATTGCGTGGCCTTACATTTGCACAAGGTAGATTAGTGTGCCAGAACTAATTCTTGGCAAATCAGTCGACCTTAACCCTTGCAGAAGCATCACCTCGACCTTTATATCTTACATCAAAGTCAGTTTGACCCACAAATGTAGCTATATTTCAACATTGACAGAGCTTGCATACTTAGAAAAGGTCATCCTAGGTTGGCTTATGGAGTTATGCTTGAAGTCCATGTTTGTATGCAGCGACTACAGCAAACACATCTGGGGTTTTTTACCATATAGTCTGTATTATAGTAAAGAGGATGATTTTAAGAGAGATTTTGCACCATTCAACATTCCTGAGTTTCATGAAGTAGCCAAGCAGAAAACATAATGTAGCCTTTCGTTCAGGAAAGGTCAAGTAGCATCGGCCCTTACATCTGATATTGTCATCATGCAAACTGAAGCCGCCTTGAGCTGTAATGACCTGAGAGGTGCTTCAGCCATTTTACAAGTGTGAAGTAATAGTATCATTTGGCTTTGACCACTACATGAAAATGATTTGATGCATTGCAGAGAACCATATTATGTGAGAGACAGCCAGGCCTTTTTAGATTCTAATAATCCAGCTGGTGCCGGAGTACACGAAAAGGATAATGCATCATTTCATGTATGATGCTCAGATGGCTCTTTAGCCTGTGAGCTGGGAAAGTACCCCGGGAAAAGTAGTCTGTGTTTACTGCTATTCAACATACACCCGTGCAATGTACACATTTTCAGGTCATGCTGCTCAATTTTGTATGAGGAAAATGTTCTTGTTATATATTCACCAATCATCCTTGTGCTCCTTTTTTAAATCAAGAGGTGCATTAACAGCTGAAAATATATCACTGTGGATGATTGTCTAGGTTTTCATTTACCAGCAGAATATGCTTATTTTTATATTAATCTATTTGTAAAAGAATAACCCAAACCCAATACACAATGCCCTGGGGTACAACTTTACAACACTGCAGCAAGGAAGAAAGTAAATCCTCTTTGGGCATTTTAATCTTTGGATGTATCCTGACTTTATGTGAGCTGGTGCCCTTTCATTCTTTCACCCCGGCCCCTCCGAAAGAATGAGCCGAACACTGGACAGAAGTATGATCAACATGCAACATAACCTTTCTAAAGCAATCTTCCAGATGTGTGGATCAAACATGTTCAGACACTGCCACATTACTAAACTACTGTATATTTCACTGAACAGCAGAAGCTCAGAAAAAGGCACATTTTTAAAGAATGTTGGGGATTATTCTGTTTATTATCCCCTTGTTTCTTTTTCATTGAACCTCAAACAACAAACTGTTAGTATTCTGACACATATATCTACACCTTTTCAGCCCAGGGGGAAATCACAGAGAGGGAACTCCATTCCAACACCGCAATTATGTTTCCCTGCATGCAGCGGATAGAGAGCATAAAGGGGGTAAAAGATTAAAAAACAAACAGGAGGAATGGTGAAAAATAGATCTGGGAATGGTTCTGAGAAGGCACACGGGGGGTGGGGGGTAGGGAAATAGGTGAGATGACCTGTTAGGGAACACATAAAGCGGATGAGTGGATGGGAAGGGCATGGATAAAGGTAGAGGCAATGGAGGGAGGAGAGAAAGAAGGAGAGCTTAGTGAGACAGCTTGCACATAATTTAAGGATAACCTAGCAACTGCAATAAGCTCAGGAGATGCAGGTTTATTTTCCATTATCTGTTCCTCCGCTGCTTCAAAGAGAATGGCTCCCATGGATTTTCAATTCTCAGTTACCCCTTATATACAGTATTCTATATAACATGCTTCCCTGTAGACACTGCTGCGAAGCTATTCCATTTCAAGGAGGGATTTACAAATAGTGTTGGCAACCGGGTGCTTTCTGTAACTGTCTGAGGTATCAAGAAAGGTAAATGGTGTATGGACAGCACTTATTTAGTGCCTTTCCAGACTCTGATCGCTCAGAACACTTTACACTACATTTCTCTGCCCCCCTCACACCAAAGCCACAGTTTCAGGAGATATTTAGGTTTCAGTAGTGGTTCGAGGACACTCGAGTCTGATTGTTGGATGACCTGCTTTCCCTCCTGAGTTATAACGAAAACAGCGAGATTAGGTTCTTCATTTCAGCACAGGGAGCGAAAAAAGTGTCTTTTTTCAATTGCTTTCCATATGTTATACATATATATATGTATATATATTCGGGTTGTAAATCGATTAAAAAATGTAATCGGGACTAATCGCATGGTTGTCCATACATAAATTGCAATTAAGAGCACATTTTTTCCCTGTTGTAAATGTACCTTTAAGAGATATTTTTCAAGTTTTTATACTCTTATCAACATGGGAAATAACCTCAAAGGTACTGCATGCTATAAAAATATGCTGAAAGCATAACATGGCAAACTGAATCCCAACAAGCAACAACAGACGGCATATTGACCTGAATGTAACATTCCTAAGTAATCAGTCGCTGAGTCTGCAGTAGGAGATAACAATAACATCATTTCAGTCAAAGTTTAATCACTTAAAGACATTTTTCACAGCGTGGGGCTCTCTGCATCAGCTGTGTGCTCGGCCAGCAAGTAGTATTTTAGGACTAAACGTGCTCCAGTGTTAACTCCGTTCACATCGACAGTAGAAACAAATAACTTTTGTCTTGTCCAGAGAAGCATCTAGCAGAGCTTTGAGGCTGAACTTGACATTTAAAAGACCCTGATCCAGCCTGAAATATCTTACTATGAATTGTCAGTACATTTAGTACAGACATTGTTTGGGTTGTGTTAAAAATTTAACCCTAAGGAGCGCTGTTTAGCTCAGTCGGTAGAGCAGGCGCCCATGTACAGTCTGCCGATCATTTGGTGCATGTCATCTCCCAACATTTCCTGTCTAAAAAAAACCAGGAACAAGCAAAAATACAAGACCAAAATACTTGTATCAGGATTAGTAGGCCATAGCGGTGGTACCACGAAGGTGACGGAACGATCTGGCGATGAGTGGAAGGAGAGCCTGAGTTCATGTACTGCAGTGTTGATGAGATAATGATAAACAAGTGTGCCTACCAGGTGGAGCAGGAGGGAGAGTAGCCACGCCCACAGACACACACAGCACAGAGGGAGACAGACAGGAAATCACAGGAGACAAAAAGGAGGGGGAGAACAGGAAAAGAGACAGGCACCGCCTAAACCATGACAGACATTTATGCTTTGCAGAGGATGAATCACTCTGACTTTGGTTATCCCCTGACTTTTAGTGCCATCGACATCTCAAAGTTTAAATTCCACCAATAACTAATCCTTCATAACTAATGATGTATTCCCACTAGTCTCAGTCAAATTTTGTGTATTAATTCTCCTTAAACCCCAGAGACATGCTGGAATATTTCAGTGGGGCCAAAGGCAAACCATCCATCCATCAATTATCTATACTGCTTATCCTGTGCAGGGTCGCGTGGGCCTGGAGCCTATCCCAGCTGTCATTGGGGGAAGGGCGGGGTACACCCTGGACTGGTCGCCAGTCAAGGCAAACCACTCTAAGTGAAATTCTGCATTCAATCACAGCAGCAAGTCAAAGTCCAGCAGCATCAGGACTGGTCTAGTAGTATCAGGACTAAAGCGCATTTAAATGCCTCAGCAAATGTTGGTTAAACATGGAAGAGTTGGGAGCAGGCTGAAACACAGCTATTTTTTTTTTTCATTTACATGCTTGGAAGTATTTGTGTCTGCAATTTAAAATGACACCTGTAATTACTGACAAGGAAATGATACCACATCCCAGAAAATTGGTACCCCGAATTCTATGCCACTGTTAGTACTCATTTAGAAAACATCCACAGCACACCTGGTTTCCTGTCTACAATGCCTGAGCCAGGCCTATGATGCTTAAATAGGATAAAGATTTTGGTCGTGATAACTCCATGCGCCTATAACTCAAACCCTGTGGCAGACATAATCTCTAAAGGTTTGTGTAGGAAGACGCGTATCCATTCTGTATTATTTTGCAATAACATTATAACAATAACATTTCTTGCCAAATATTTTTTGTTTGTTATACAATGTAAAATCTTCTGACACTATAGAAGCTGCCTGTCTTGATCCTGATTATCCTGATTGCTGGAGCAATTATGGTATAATACAAGTCTTAAACTATAGATAGTATGGGATTATCGATCGTGTAATGATGATGTTACCTTTCGTGATATCTGCGCCTCACTTTCTAAGTGTGCTTCTTTTTCTTTAAAGGCACCTGTGGGTCAGTAAGGTTTGTGTTTTTTCCCCTTCTCACATTGATTTGAGATTGAATCCTCAGTGTTTGCAAGCTAATTAACCATAACTGCAACAATTACAGTAAGCCCCGAGCAGCAGGACTATTGAGCTGCTGATGCGTTAACAGGCCTGTGTAAATGTAATCCAATATTTGTTGTGTGAATATGCAGGTCACAATGGGCTGGTGTGATGTTGCAAAGAAGCAAAATTCAGGTCTATGCACGTGTAGTCAATAAACACACATTTGCATTGATATAGGTGCAAAAACACGTATTATCATGCACATACAAACACATTAATGGGTATCTGATACACAATTCATGGCTTTGTTTCTGCGTGTGTGAGCTAGACAGAAGCAGAGCCAAAAAGACAAACACCCACACAGACTTGCACGCACAAAAACATCAACCCGGACAGCTAAACCCAGCTGAGATATAAGGCAGCTTGTTGCTAAGGTAATAACATAACCAGGCCACGCAGAGCTGTTTTCTAGAGCACAGAGAAAAATTACTGACATACAGTTTGTGTGTGTATTTTCTGTAAAGGAGTCTCATCCCCATGAGTGACTGTTAACGTGCTGTGTTTTCTGCTTATTAATTTGCCTCTGATGAAGAGTGTGTGTTTGCCTGTGTGGTTTTGTATACTCCATGCAAATCCTCGAGAAATGGCCAGGCGTCGCCTGAGTGGCTTGCTGGCAAATGCTGGATTTCATTTGCTGAGCTGTCAACGTGTCACTCATAGCAGCCGGATTTCTTAGACTTTACTCAGTGACAGGTTACTTAATCAGTCGCTCAGTCACTTAGCAAAGCAGGAGGCATGAATTTTGTTTTCAGTGATGCTGCTTTTCAGATGCCACCATGGATTTTCCAAATTGTAAGCTTTTCAGCCGCTGAAAACTAAGCTCTTGTTTTGCCAATTGATTTTTCCCCCCACCCCTTTAAATTTTTAAGTGGGTTTGTAATGAGTCTGAGGATTACAGAACTTACTCAGCACATTGAAGGCTATGTAAACTTTCCATTCAAGTGAGAAAATGGGAAATAATCAGAGCTACAAGCTTTCCATGCATCATCATTAATATATTCATACACTGTGGCTCTGAGCCAACTGTTACCACTACTCCACAGTCGGATGCAAAAAGCAGCGCAGCTTTGTTAATAATCTCAGAGCACTTGGCAATGCAATTTGAAACAGCATGGCTTTGCAATAATCTTTAAGAGGCACTTGAGTCCAACTTGTCAAAAGAACAAAACAGTGCAGTACAGCATGGGACTAACTATTAAAATATGGTAAACTGCTGTGTTGAAAGCTGATGTCTCTGCCCACACTGGTGATGGGCAACAAAGACGTCTCGACTAGAACCTAAGAACAAGTCAGTTAAGTGGATTCAGCCTTTTCCCCGTAGCTTACTTTGAGTATTTTCAAAGTCAGCCTGACTATTTTCATATGTGTTCTATTAGATATCATATTTGTTGTGATGTCTAAACAATAAAATAGGTCTTGCTGCTTTCAATGCAAAAGAGCACTTGGTCTGCTTCAAGCTCCGTCCGGATGTCTGAGCTCCTTACCCTATCTCTAAGGCAGAGCCCAGCTACCTTGAGACGGGAACTAATTTAGGCCGCTGTTATTCTCGATCTCCTTCTCTCTGTCACTACCCAAAACCCATGACCATTGGTGAGGGTTGGAACACTAAAGGATGGTCATTTAAGAGACCCTCTACACCATGAAGGTTGGGTATTGCATCGCATCACTTGCAATGCTTCACCAACATCATCTGCGGATCCCAAGATTTGCTTTACCTTTACTTGTGAACAACCCTGAGATACTTGAACTTCCTAGCTTGAGGTAGAAACTCGCTCCCCATCCGAAGAATACCATCCACTGTTTGTGGCAGAGAACCATGGTAAATGGACTATACTTATAAAGCGCTTTTCTAGTCTTTGCGACCACTCAAAGCTGCTTTTACACTACATATCACATTCACCCATTCATACACTGATGGCAGAGGCTGCTACGTAAAGTGCCCAACTGTCAATCAGATATCACATTCCTACCCATTGGCTATGCCACCGAGAGCAATTTGGGGTTCAGTGTCTTGCCCAAGGACACTTCGACATGTAGCCTGAGGGAGCTGGGGATTGAACCTCCGACCTTCCGATTGAAAGACGACCGACTCTACCACTGACCATGGCCTCAGCCTTTGAGATAATCCAAACTGCTTCACACTTTAATGAAGCCTACAGAACCACATCATCTGTGATAGGCCGAGAGATTCAATTTTTAGGTCCCTAAACCACACACACTCCTCCCGTCAGCCTACAACTTCAGATCCTGTTCATGAAAAATACAAACAGAATCTGTGACAAAGGGACAGCCCTGGCAGAAGCCAACATCCACAGGACCCCCCCAAAAGGGACACAATAAGCTGTATAAGTGTTCCTCCTGTATGTAAGATTCATCATCCAGCCTTGGTCTACCACTCCACAGGCACTGTCCTAGACTTCCAGGCAACACGTAACAAGCATGTCAGCAAGTCAAGCCAACAACAGAGCCTTCAGCATCTCAGGGTGAATCTGATCCACACTCTTGACTATTTGTGCAAATGCTGCCAAGGATATAGGTAACACTTTCCCTCAGTCCTCGAATATCCACAGTCCAGGTTAGGAGCTCTTTTTTTCTTACTCAAGCCCTGCTTACCCCTCCTGAGACGCCTAATGGTTTGCCAGAACTTCATGAAGGCCAACCAAAAGTCCTTTTCCATAACCTCCCTTAATTCCTCCCATACCCAGGTTTTGCTTCGTTGACCACTAAAGCCACAGCCCTCCTGGCCACAGGGTCACTGCCTTTTGCATCCAGGGAGCCCTGGGCTAACCAAACTTGAAAGGCTTCTTCTTTAGGCTAACGGCTTTATTTACCACTGGTGTAGTTACTGCCACAACAGGCACCGACAGCCTTCATTCCATTACTCCGAGCAGCTGCTTCCACAATAGAGGCGTTGAACATGGTCCATTCAGATTCCCTCTCCCCAAGCACCCCAGGATGCTTGAGATATTACCTTGCATCTCTGCCTACCAAGAATGTGGTCACAAACTGATCGATTTGATCGTACTCTGAGCTTCCAATCCTTAGTTAATTCATGGTTATTTTTACGGGCGTCCAAAACTACTTGGTTAAATGTACATTTTGGATTAACAGTTATCACAAAAACATCTTTGACTGCCAAAAGGAAACTGGGAAAATTGTATACCATGGTCTAACACAGGGATTCCCAAAGTTTGGCGCAAGCTACCTCTAGGGGGTGTGTGTGAGGAAAAATGTAAGGGTGGGGTAATGATGTATGAATTACACCAAGTGGGATTTTTCACTTGAAAATCCTCAAATGGATCTGCTTTTTGTCCATGTGATCTGTTTCTCAGCCTGTGCATGTGTCGATCAAATTTTTCCTTACTTGATGGATCATGTGTAACTTTATTGCAGTTTGAGTTAAATTATGCTCCTGATATTGTAATTTCTGTAAGAGTTATGTTATGTTTGGTAATTGTAATTTAAACTTGATTCTATTTTTCTTTAATGCAGCTGAAAATATGCCAGCATTTTTTTCTTCTTTGCTCTTTAAAAGTGTGGACTTGTGTGTAAGTTTGTTGCAGCGTAGTTTCAGTTTTGCCAGAACGCATTGTTGTGATGTGTTGGCGATTTCTGAGTTAAGGCAGCTAATCACACACAATAATGCATGTGTTTTATTAACTTATTTTCTTTCAAGCCATTGTCATTTTGCTGGTAACATAGTTGAATGTTCAAGATTCTCATTAGCTGAACACAGGTTCAAAATACCATATTAATTAAAGTACATTTTAATTAATGTTATTTGTTTCTGTTTGAAAATAGTTCACAGATATCAAGATCATTGCTTGTCCTTGCATGTAAAGCATCATGCGGGGAGATCAGAATGATCCATTTTTACTCCAGCTGGCCCTCATTCTTAAGTTTTACTAAATCTCACAACTGTTTTCCCCATAAATCCTTGTGTCTGGGCATATTTCCTGCTGGATTTGGTGAATTTTCATTCCCTTCAAAACACAGTCCATGTTTTCTCAGAAGAGGACAAAGTCCATACCTATATTCAGCCCAAACACTCAGTAACTATCCAAGTGTCAACTCATTGGCTGTCATTCTTTGATGAAAATAAATCAAAATGATGATACAATATAAAACTCAAACCATGCAATAAAGGATGAACATAAATGTGCTTTTACTCTATGAAAGCATATTATGAGAGAGATCTCAACATGAATTTTGTTCAGCAGCACTTCTTTATTTCTGTCCCTCTTAATCTCCATCCCGAGAGGCCTGTTCCAAACCCAGATAAGACAGGGAGGGAGGAAACAACCTCGACTTACATTGTAACAAGAAAGAGGGGGGCAACTAATCACTATTTCGACACAAACCCCACTTATGTATAGAAAAATGTCCATTAAAAACATATTTCTTTCTAAACTAAACAGTGAAAACATCATTGTATCACTGTAACAATTTGCACCAAGGTGTCAACATTTTTTTAGACCACACAGAATGTCTTCTGTCTTAAAGAGGGGGTATCATGCTGTTTCACATTTTAAGACATTATGTAATTTTACAATGTTGGATGTCCAGACTAAACATGTGTGAAATTTCAAATCTGTAGGTAAAAGTATGTTGGAGTAATCCCCAGGCATTTCAGCTCAGTCTGAAGGCAGCTGTGAACGCCAGGTTTCTGAGTGCAGCCTCAGCAGGCTTTGGAGAGCTGGCCAATCAGATAAAAAGTGGGCTTGTAGGGACGGGGTTTCCTGTTTCCCCTTTAAGGATAGATGAAATCAATAAAAACAGCAATGGCACAAAGGCAGACATGGACAGATTAATGGTAAGGCCAGTGCAGCAGAAGCCACAATACAGTATTAGTCACAAGCATTAATTGTGGTTGCATCCTGAATGATAAAAAAAACACAATAGCCTACATGTTTTTGTGTCTTCACAATAGAGCATATTTAAATATGCACATTTACATGGACACACAGACAAAGTATACATCTATTTGAACATGACAACTACATATGTATATGTATGTATATGATCGTTAAATGATCTGCTTCCACTGCTATCCCCTCCAAGGAATGCTTTTTAACACACTTTTAAACCTGGCTACAGAGATTAGCTGCCATCTGGTTAGCAAAGATTGTAGAAATGTTAGTTGAAAGAGTCATTGTGTCTGGCCATCGCTACCCTGTTTCCAGCTGGCTAGCATGTCAGAGGTTAGCTCGAGAACTTTAGTAGCTGAGCAGCAGTTATGTTCCTTAGTTACTTGTGTCATGCATTTTTAAAGGACATATGCATTAACTTTACAGTGCAACATTCTCCAGGACTGTAAGGGTATGGTTTAGGCCAGGGGGTATGTAAATCACTCAAGTTCTTCTACACCCAACTTGGAAAGCAATTGCTTAATGGATCTGCCTTTGTGCAGTGTTACTGTTATAGGATATTACATCATTTCTGTGGGGCATTTAGGTAAGATTCAGCTATTAAAAGTCACTTAAAAAACGTATCAGATGACTCAGGCTGGAGCATGTGGCATAACTTTTGTCACTGGAATGCACGGCAGTAGCAGTCAGGCCCTCTATGTTAAACAAGGCCAGGAGAGCACTTATATTTAAAGCAATATTTGACAGTTTTCCTAGTTTGCTTTTAATATATGGTATGAAAACTGAGCTCTAATACTTGTAGATCCTACAATTCAAAATGAATGGCTCATAGCAAAAATGTATACAGTTGGCTATCACTAATAATATCATCTTGTAACAGAGGGGCAGAGACAGGCAGACGGGCATAGATTCTGGTTGGCCCATGCATGCAAACAAAGAGACGTTAGGAATATTGTTGTAGAAAAACTATTTTCTGTTGATTCCTTGTGATATGGGAGGAAGACACTGTCATATAGTCTATCTAGGAATTAAGAGACAGTGAAGAAATGGAGCTGACATGTAGTCTAACAAAGAGAACGCGGGAAGAGGGGGAGGAGGAATGGGCTGCTCCAATGAAGATGTTTAGACTACAATGATCTGTCAAAAGCACTTTCCTACTTACACTTCAAACTAATTTTCTCATACTCTGCCTTCTACTCTCTTCCCTTCGTCTGTCTCAACTGTCAGTACATATCTCTTATATATCGTTTTCTTCTCTCTGCACCTCTGGCGCTTCATATTCCAGCACTCACCACAAACTCTTTGCACAGACAAGTGAAGCAGCCACTCACTGTGAGGCAGCGTTCATGTTAATCATGCCCTGGAATAAGTTTTCAACAAGGAAAACTTTGTTTCTGGCACTTTTAGAAACTTTAAAGAGTCACATCAGCAATCCTAGACAAATGACTGTGTCCTTAAAAAAAATGCTGGGTTGTTTCTGTAAACACAGTGTTGGGTTAACTGTGTTGGGTCATAATTCTGGGTTGTTTAGTGATTTTAAACACATTGTTGGGTTGTTCAGGCTGGGTCATAGGGGATGTTTGGGGTTCATTCCTGCCAAAACAACTGATTGGGTCACTTTGACACATTTGCTGGGTTGTTCATTTTCCTGCTTCAACCAGATCGATCTGGATCCTTCTCTCACAGAGGCTCAGACACAAGCTGGGCAGGATGAAATGGTGGGTTAATATTAATATTTTATCTAAAATTGTGGTAAACAGCATGAACTTTAACTCATTTCACTGTAAACATATGATTTGGGATCATTGAGGGGTTTTTATTCTGTGACATATTAACTAGCTAACTAGCTTGCAGTTCTTTACTAGATGGTAGTTTACAGTTGATTTAGTTTTAGCATCAACATTTGCAAACCTGTCAATTTAATGTGTGACAGTCTCTTGGCTTTATTCAACTGACTTTACTGTCTCACTGAACGTTAACATCAGCTAACGTTAGCAAGCTAGCTAGTGAGATATTTAGCAAGCTAGTTAGCCAGTTTCCCCTCCATTATGCTAGCTGCTTTAGCCGTTGTCTCCCCTGGCTACCTCTGCCTCTCTCTGCTCTCTGCCTCTATCTCTGTTAGTTATAGATTGATGTCCTTCAGGGCAGTAAAGTATAAAATACTTCCTCAGAAATATGAGACAAGTCCCACCCACT
Source organism: Semicossyphus pulcher (assembly GCF_022749685.1). Lineage (NCBI taxonomy): Eukaryota > Metazoa > Chordata > Actinopteri > Labriformes > Labridae > Semicossyphus > Semicossyphus pulcher. The sequence goes on along the minus strand of NW_027211693.1, from coordinate 33,411,513 downwards.
TTTAAAAACTGTTGGTTCGGACCAATGACTGTATATATAGATGGACAACGCATCTCCATCTGCTCCCATTGTACGTAATTGATGCCAAAATAGCCCCTGAGATACCATCTTGCGATGGTGAGGTCACATGGAGCCAGAGTCAAAACACGAAAACACACACTTAACTTACCGAAAAAACAGCAAGGATCCCGCACGCCGGCGTGTGTATCAGCAGAACAGCTTCTCTGTGTTGGTCTGAGGTGAACGTTCACAGGTATGGAAACTTTAATGACTGTAGTGATTGTTTTAGTTACGTTTCCACTCATGGATCGTCCTCTGCTCTGCTCACCTGGAACTGATTGGTTGTAGGAGCCGAATTTGTCAACAGAGCAGATGATTTGTCAATCATCCTTTTGACAGTATCAAATAACTAATACAAAATAAACTTGTCAGAAAAATGAACACTTGGACATAAATCCGCATGATAAGAACTAACTATAATGACAGAAACCATGTTTGAGAAAAATGTATTTGACGTGTATTTTGATTTTATAGTTTGACTCATGTCCCATCTGTTAACATGGAGGAGGCGGGCTTTATGACCTATACTGCAGCCAGTCAGCAGAGGGCGCCCGAAATGTTTTGGCTTCACTTTTAGGGAGCTGTCATGTCGTCCATCTTTTTTATACAGTCTATGGTGCGGACCCACCTACTTTGAGCGTATCGAAAATCAGTGCATCTGCTGACCCACGCGGTGTTCTTTTGAGAGCGATCTGTCAGTCATATCCATTCCGCCTGCTCACTAGGAGATTTCCAGTATTAGACAGATCCATTCCATGCTTTCACTGCTACCTTTCACCCAGGCAGCTCTCAGCTGCACTGTGTACCCGGACATGCACACGGGAGCGCCAACGCTAGTGTTTTGATCAGTTAAATTTGCTCATCGGTAGAATTTCCATATGAGGAAGTTCTAGTCCACGTTTTCACTGCTGCCTCGTGCCCAGGCAGCTCTAAGGGCTCTCAGCTGCTTAGTTCTCACAGACAGGACACAGCAGCCTCTACGCTAATGTTTTGATTCCCACTGAAATCTGATAGAAGAGAAACGGACATAAGGAGACTTTTGAAGGAGAGAAAAGTAAGTCATCATCGCTGCTGTTAGTAATCAGATTTAACTCCGGAAACAGTTTGTTGGCCCAACAAAGTTAGCATGATGTTGATTTGTGTCATTTAAATAATTTAAATTTAATTTAAGTTAGCTCTGAAAAGAGAGCTGGCTGGCTTATTATCATCAATGGAAAAGAATACAGCACTGTCCGCTAAATAATTATCACTCCACCACCCCTCTTGACATGTAGACACTTGAGACTGAGTCAGAATGCAGGGAGAGGGAGAGAGCTCCACTGAGGTGAGTGATGAAAGGGATGTGACAGTTTAGAGTCATTTGTGATGCAGGCTCTCTATCAGAATGTTCTGGAAATCTGTGGGGATATTAAATAGGAAACATTTCAGTCAAAGGGCACCATATGACCGATATAGACAGGAGAGCATCATCATTTATTTGAACATTTTAAAGTTTAAATAATCAATGAGTGGTTACTATTAAAGAGGCTCTGAATTAGTCATCAAATCAATTTCTGCACTTTTATCTTTTTAATATCTTCAAACATGTGATCTGACCCTCCGTCAAATTGTCCCACCCACTTTATTTATGCTTCCCACGCCCATGATATAATATCAATATGACAATTATATTAACAGCAATAGCATTAATAATTTTAATCAATAAAAAATTAATCTGAACAATGAACAAAAATGATCATACTGTCTCTGCATATAAAAGATGAAGATGTAGATCGGTTGGATCAGTCAGGTGTGAGCTAACAGGCCACAAGTTTGTCAAATAGCCCTCAAGCAGTCCGTGCATCACTCTCACACACTATTATTATTATTATCATTATTATTATTATTATTACAAATGTGTAAAGACTGAAAAGGTAGTGCTCTGGTCTATTTGTTGACAATTTAGCTCTATTCGTATTCGCTGCCATGGCTTTACAATAGGCCTGCATGATGAAGGGGAATTCTGTAATTTGTAAGATCATTGTTCAGTAATGTGATGAGACATGCAGCATTTAATAAATATATTCTCAAGTGTGCATATTAGCCATGAATTACAGTTACTGTGTCTTCTGCTGTACCTGTATTTTTAAGCGGGCCTCTTCTGAGTACAAAATAATTCCAAACAGCAAAAGTGCTCTTTCTCACCACAAGGGCTGCCATTTATGGCACACTTATCTGTTCAACATGGTTGTCACAAAAATTGACACCAACTACCATAAAACTTAAACTCATGTATTGACTTTGATGTATGCACTCAGCCTCTCTACATGAGACGAGACGCCTGTTGTTTGGTTTTTTGTTTAGCGCATCTGGTACACTGTAAAATATTGTTGCTTATCATTCTTATTTCAAACCTCTATTTCCATCTATAAAGCAGCACACACAGCCAAGTCCTATCTGTCTCTCCTGTCACTCAAGGTGGCATACATTTCTGTATCCTTCATCTCGATCAACCTGCCGGGGACTCTGAGGTGCCATGCTCGCATGCTGTGGATCCACACGCACACATTAAGCTCCAGCTGATTGTTTACCTTCTTCCTCCCGCCACTACCCCGTCTGGCCTTTTTACCGTCTTTCTCTGACAGAAGTGGAAGCTTTTCTCTCTCTCTTGGGATCATCGTAGAAGTGTCTCACTGCTGCTGCTCCTGATTTTTATTCAGCAGACTTAACACCTGGAAGCATTCAGGTCCTATTGTTTTGCTCCCTGCTGGCATGGCGATCAGTAAATGTGACATGTGGCAATAGAGTGAAAGTATAAAAAATGTGCTTCACTGTTCAGACAACAACATAAACAACTAATGTCTACGGGCTATTTAAAGGGACTCCCTGATCACCACCTGACTCTGGTTGGGAGGTGGGAGGGATGCCGGGGTTTGCCATTCATATTCCACCGAGTGGTCCATGCCACCTCTGGCCTCCCCTCTGGCATTTCCCCTGCTGGCAAAAATGAGGTAGTACATCAAATTCTAGATATGGACATTGAGCCAAAGCTGCCCTGAGTTCTTTGAACTGTGTTTGACTCTTCATTTCCCATTTAGAATGCAATAAACTATGCAAAGATGGCAGCCATACATAGGCCAGAGTATGCTCACATTTGTTCCTCTGATACCAGAATAGTCTGTACTTTCATGATGCCAACACTCGACTGAAATTGGCCTCAATACGCTGGCTTTCTGAGACACTTCCAGTGTGCAGGAGGGGTGAGTGTTGTGGCGCACTAACACTGGAATAGATTTTTCTATTAATGTTGCAATTCTTAGCCTAACCCCCCAAAGGTCAATTAAGGTCATAGATTAATTAATACTCCTTTAAGTCTTGACTATCAGTGCAGCGTCCTTGGTGCCACAGTCAGTATGCAGCAGCTCTAATCAGACAGACAGCAGCTCAGTGATGCTGTTGCTAGAGGTCAGAACACAGTTAATCTCTGTCTTACTCGGTTTCATTCCCCTCCCTGCTCTTCCTCCCCTCAGTGTCTTTTTATCCCTCCCCCTATCCTACTTCTGGTATTCTTTTTCTATCTATGCTTCATTCCTAATCCATCTTTTCCCTCCACATTTCCACAATTCTTCCTCCACTTAAACCACATCTCTTATTAGAATCAATATATTCTATGAAACCCTCTCTTTCTTTCAGCTATATCCTCTGGACTTTTCCGAGCATTTTAAAGGAAAAGCATTACTTCTTCATTACTTAAGATAACGTGTTTATATTTGCTTTACAAGCAAACTCTTAAAAACACAAATCTTACCAAGTGTCTGTCTTTCCATCTCGTACCAACAGTCACCTTAGTGTTGTTTAACCATAAAAACATCGTTCATGTTTTCCTAAAGTTAAATTAAAGGATAACTTGAGAGCCGGCTGCATGGTGGTGCAGTGGTTAGCGCTGTTGCCTCACAGCACTGCCCCAGTTTGTGCAGAGTTTGCATGGGTCCATGCCCTTCCACTAACTGATACACAGCTGATACTTCTCCTTTTAAAGAGGACATCTACACGTGTCACTCTGTGGCATCCCTCCCTCTCTCCTCCTCCTTCCCTCACCCTCTCCTCACCCTCTGTCCTCCTTCACCCTTCATTCCGTCACTCTCCTGTCCCTGCTCTCTCCCTTCCTGCTGCGAACGTCAACCGAACATCACTGTCACGCTGTGATGCATCCAGCCATTCAGAAGAACACACACTCCTCTTGTGGTGTTACTGAGTTTACGCCTCATCTTCCCTCAGTCTTGTTTAGTCAGATATTGAGAGTTTGGAGGCTCCTCTCTGTGGGGGTGGGGGGGGCAAGGGGCCAATTAAATATTTATGGATCAACATCCATTCAAATGTTTGGCAATGGAGAAAGTCTGTGACCGGAAAACTGACATGACTTGTTTGTGCACAACATGCAGCAGGGGAGGTGCAGAGCTTGTCCTCAGCATGTGTCACAGTGTGCGTTTGTAATGTGTGTTTGTGTGTGTGTAGTGGCTGTTGGCAGATGTTGTTATTGTGGTGGGCATATTTTTAGACTGTGGGCTTTTCTACTAGAATCCTATTCATATGATCTTACTGACCAAATTCTGGTTGCAGCCAGTGTGCAACGAAAGCAAACTAGACCCAAAATTTGAGATGAAATTAGGAGTAAAATCAGACAGTTCAAAGCAGAGTGGGTTAATGTGCAGCAGGGTCTTTAATCTACAAAGTCCAAGCCAATGGAAGCTGGGAAAAAGGGAGTCTAAACCTAAAACCAGGTTCAGACACTGTCATTAGTGGAGTCCAGCCTGGCAAATAACCCCAAGAAGTTGATGCAATATATTTGCATGCATTTGCATTTTGAGTCTGTGTGAGCCTCAATAGTTTAGTTTCTTAAAAGAGTACAGTACACAAAGCAGATGCGAGTGAAAGATAACCTCACAGATGTAACACATTCCAGAGGCCTTGTGGACTACCTGATAACCTCAACAGCTGTTATGACTGACAAGACTGTTCTAGTCTCTGAAGTTAAAGTTTTCTCACAGCAGATTCTCTAAGTTTAGATATGAACAGATAAAAAAACATCCTCACTGTTTTCCTCTATTTTATTTTCACATTAAATGTATCTGTTGCCAGACTACATCCCCTGCGAACAGAAATTATGCAGTTTTTTTCTGTGTTTTCCTACGTATATACTGTATTAAATGATGAATTGTTTTGGGCTGATTATCACCCTGAATGATGTGGATGGATAACCACACCTGCCATCATTGTTATTAAGTGCTATTAAGCTTGGTTGAGCCCATGGACCAATTACTGTATATATAGATGGACTACGCATCTCCATCTGTGCCCATTGTACGGAAGTGACGCCAAAATAGCCCCTGTGATAGGCGCTGCCATCTCAGATGGAGCCAGAGTCAAAACACAAAAACACACACTTAACTTACCGAAAAAAACAGCAAGGATCTCGCTCGCCGGCAGAACAGCTTCTCTGTGTTGGTCTGAGGTTAACGTTCACAGGTATGGAAACTTCAATGACTGTAGTGATTGTTTTAGTTACGTCTCCTCTCACCGTTCGTCCTCCACTCTGCTAATACGGAACTGATCGGCTGCAGGAGCCAAATTTCTCAACAGAGCTGTCAATCATGATTTTTGACAGCATCAAATAACTAATTAAAAATAAACTTGTCAGAATAATGAACACTTGGACGTAAATCAGCATGATAAGAACTAACTATAATGACAGAAACCATGTTTGAGAAAAATGTATCGGGCGTGTATTTTGATTTCATAGTTTGACTCATGTCCCATTTGTTAACATGGAGGAGGCGGGCTTTATGACCTTTGCTGCAGCCAGTCAGCAGGGGGCGCTAGAGAGGGTTTGGCTTCACTTTTAGGGAGCTGTCATGTAGTCCATCTATATATAGTCTTTGCCATGGACCATCAGAGAGACAGCACGTGGGGAGAGTGCAGGTGGAGCAACACATTTCTTGATAAACTTAACAAATGGTTTTGTGTGTCACAGATGTGTTACTTACATGTCACCTACCAATTCTAACAACGAGCAAAGGTTTGTTTAATCTAGCTGCTCAAAGTAAACATTGCAGCCATTGTTGGGTAACCAAGTGCTGCTGATAAAGGAGACGCAGCCTCATGTAACTTCCTGTCTTTTGCACCCAGGAGATGTGACCCATGACAGCAGCAGAGCCACAAGTACGTATGTTTACAGGCAGGTGACACACAGGCTCTGCATGCACAGTGGTCAGTTGGCTGTGTGCTCTGATGAAGGGCTGCACACGTGATAACACCTTTTTCTTTTATGTCACCAAAAATGTGAACCTGGCGAGTTTTCTGTTGCATTAAGCAGCAAAAAGTAGCAACTTGATGCGTGTGACTTAATTTACTTCACAATCCCTGATGCACTCATCAGGATGGCGATGGTAAAATAATGTATCGTTCAGCCCCAGTGCACAGAAAGCAATCTATTTTTCCCTTTTTTATGTCAGGGACTCGTATACGTTAGTGGTATCACTGGATCTTTACAATGCGAAACATAGCTGCACAATATCTGAAATAGACATCTAAAACAACCCAGTGGAGAACAGTCCATACTTTAATCTGAGGCTTTAGTGCCAGCTCAGCATGCTGTCCTAAGCAGGTAGGAGGCATACTGTATTGTGAGCAAAGGGCCTCTGTAGGGACCCAGCAAAACCAAAGGGGCCACCATGATGCAACGCTGTATAGCTAATCCATGCTATTCTGGACTTTGCATCAGGTAGCAAAGTGGTGCTCATTTAAACTCATTAAAAGTACAACCACAACTGTCTGAATGCTGAAAGGTTACGTCATCACTGCATTTTTTGTCTCAAAATGTTCATCCTCTATAAGAATTTATTTCACAGCACATGATTTCAACCCCCGTTAGTGATTTATCCGCCAGCTCATTTTCCCGATGTAGCCACATTTGCCAAAGCCATAGACATCCAGATCCACATCCATGCAGCGGCACAGCGAGTGCTACACTCACACAGATGGCTGACATTTATTTGCGACTGTCCAATTCTCCTTGGGGACAACATTAGGCAGAGCCATCAAAGGTATCGTAGTATCGTAGAGGAATGTAATTACTGCTGTTGTTTTCATCCACACAAACTAATGCTCCCTCTCTGTTTTAGTCACAAGCATCGCAGCATCCTGATGTCAGCCTCATGAATACTGCACAAACCTGTCCCATCAAGGCCAGAGAGTCTGCTGGTTTTCTTTCCAGCTTAGCACGACAGCAGCTGGTTCCTCTGATTAACATAACCTCAACAAAAACAGAGGAGCTAACAGTGAAATGGGCTGCTGCAGTATTTGAGTCAAAATCTGCAGAATCTTCAGCCTTTTTCAATGTTACTGTCTGAAAATGCTTCAGGGGAATCAAATACTCCCGGCTGTACATGTGAAACAGAGCCACTCAAATTTTGTCTCCTATGGGAATAATCCATTTTAATTATGGTTTAACCAGTTGCATATTTTGGTAAAAGGTTACTTGTCTTTTTCAGGAGCTTTTTAAGCAACAGTTGTTCATGCCAGGTCAGTGACTTTGAGTGAACAGCACTCTTAAAGTCGAGGTGAAATGAAAAATGTCATTTTAATCCTTTTCGATCACATCCCCGGTAATATTGTGCATCTATTTGACAATATAGGCCAAAAAAAATACAGAAAATGCATTGCTTCGTATTCTTATATCAAAATCTGATCATTTTTTCTTCCGATAAAAAATAAATTTCACGCTTGCTTACCTAAGTTAGCACCAAACAATTTCAACCAATCAATCTGCAACATTTAGCCGCAGAGCACCAAGAACGCTCGGTCAGTTAGCTAGCTACTGTGCTGTGGAGAATGTCTGTCTACGCCCACTTCTCAACGATCAAATCAAATCCCTCTAATGATATGTCCCGCCTGCACGTCCTGTTTCACTCGGAAATACGTCACGATACGGAAGCTAGATACTCTCAAAATGCCGTTTCAGCTCAACTTTAACCACAGGATACGGCGCCTAACAACCGGTTCTGGTCGTATGTGCTGTTGGCAAAATCTCCCAATAATGCTTTTAAGTTTATCCTAACTTGTTAATATTCCATCAAACATGGATGTGAATATTTTGCTTATTTTTGACTGAAATTTATTAAGAAAATGTTCTTAAGCAGATGTTTTGTGTTTGGCTCTTCTTCAGTTTAATTTTGTGAATTAGGGCCCCAGCACTAAACGATGCGAGGACCCTACTGGGTGGGTTTGGGCACCATACTCTAAGGCATGGGTCTCAAACTCAATCAGAGAGGGGGCCGAAATTACAAACTGGGTCTGAGACAAGGGCCGAACGGGGTCAACATTATTTGGACTACAGACTTAAATAAACCACGTCTTTATCAGAGGTATTTTGATAAATTAGTCACACAGAAATATGAACTTTACAGCTCCAAAGACATCTTACAGAATTTAGAACAAAACCAAGTGTATCAAAAAATGAGGGATTCAATTTAAAATAAAAGACACACCAGCATCATTAACTTCTCTATCAGCAGTTTTTCATTGAGTCATTTCCAAAAGTTTTTTCACACACATCAGAAACAGACAGAAAATATTTTTTTTCTCAAGAAAACCTTAAATATTCAGTTTTTTACTCACAACACCGTCAAGAAAATAAGAATATTTCAACGTAATCAATCTGGTGAAAAGAAATGGCATCTCACACAGCTGGGGCTCGCAGACTTGATTCGTGCGCCCGCTATTGCAGTGTATTCTGGGATTTGTAGTATCAGCAGTGTGCGTGCTGTATACCGGTGGGCCAGTTATGATAGACCAATGACTGTATATGTGATAGACATATGATATTATCTCACGAGCCTTGACTTTGAGACCCCTGCTCTAAGGGATTAAATTGACCATTGTCAAAAAATCCCAAATGACAACCAGCACTACATTATAATGTGACACTGATGTCATTGGGTCGGGCTCTTTTAAACAGATACAATAGAATCTAACTTCTTCACTTACCTTTACATTACCTTGAATTGTTTTCCAACCTTGCTGCAGTAATGTACATAAACATCCCTGTAGTGTAGTGGCAGCAGAGGAGAGGTCTTTAACAAACACAGAGGCAGGAAAGGTATTGGAAATGCTAATTTTGGTGTTAAGAGTCAGACTGCACACACTGTTCTGCTGCACCTCGGCATTTTCAGTTCTGGAAACACCTCTTCAGCACGCTGTTTCAGAGTTAAAAGGGGGTTTTCATACAAGGACAAAGGCTTTGTGTAGGCTTTTCTGACATTTATAGCTTTAAATGTAGAGACAAATAAAAATGTCAGATTCCACACTTTTTGAGGTGAAATCCGTTAAGTATAAAAGATAGGTAGATACATAGAAACAGATTAAAGGATTAAAGGGTGCATTTATTTGGAGCTGCCTTTCATCATGTGACACAGTGTTGTGATCTCGTTCCCGTGCTGCTCCTGCAGAATAATCGAGGAAACAGCAGAAACAAAACAGCATGATTTATTGATGACAAATATTATTATTCTCAAGCATACAGACCTTTTTGATGCTGCTCAGCAAAATGGATTGTTGGCTTGTGACTGGTTGCCATTAATGTGTGTTTTTGTGTGTTTATGTGTGTGTGTACTGTGCAAAAACCGCTAAATAGGGCAACCCACATGACCCAAAAATACTCACTTCCTTTCTCCAGTTCTGTCTGTTTCCCTTCATCTCTCTCTCCCTGTCTTTCTCTATCTCAAAAGGGAACATTGTATGTGGCCTATCTACAGCCCAACAACCTCCTCTGGGCATTATGGCACACAGGCGCGCACACACACACACACACACACGCGCGTCACCCGGTGCTCTAGGCATACAGCAGATCGGCAGCAACTTTCAAACTGGCTTAGCGCGGCTTACTACAGCTTAGAAAGGCAGATTGGTTACAGAGTGTCCCTGAACCAAAAAGGCACTCATCCAGCCCCCAATATGGTCAACATTTCAATCAACAGCTGATAAGCAGCTATGCAAATTATATTACACATACACCACTTCTTTCCCACTTACACACTCAAGTTTTAAAGGCTGCTGCATTTTCACTGCTGGACCGAATCAGAGGAAGTTCGGCCAGAGTCTCACCACGAGACCCGGACTCATCTCAACGCACCACTGCTCTTTTCTTATGGAGAACCACCGGCACTCGGCCTGTGACCTATATAGCCGGCCTCACTGCGGCCTGGCTCTTTTACAGACACGATCTCCAACGTGGCTGAGCTGATGATGGTTCAGTCACATTTCCTACAAAGCCAGATTTGGCTAAAGCTATTAACAGGCTCTCTCATGAAGATGAGATTGTGTAACATTTTTAACCCAAATTCCTAAAACAACAATGCTAGGAGGTGTGCTAAGTCTAAGTGTAAGCATGAAAGAAACAGATCTTCACCCATGTTGGATACTAAATATTGCAAATGTGTGATGTACTATGTTTTTGAAATTAAAACATTAAAAATGCAGATTATATTTTTAGTGTGTGTCTGACATTTACTGTTTGGCCTTAATCCTCACTTTGCCAAAAATCGGCTTTTTGGCTTCCGGGCATTAACCATTCGCACTTGGCAGGATGTGTAATTATAGGTGTGGCCAGCAGCAGGGGTTAAAATCAGATTCTGTTTTGGTGTTTCAGGGTTGTTTTGTGTGTGTGCAACCATTTGACAAACCGCAAATAAAATAACACAGGACACTAATCAAAGATATTCTACATACTGTTAGCAGTTTCTATGAAAGTCAAGAGGGAAGACAAATATCACAACCCGTTCACTTATTAATGTTATACCTATAGTAGCCTGTGTTACTTGGCAATGGTATAATTTTAGTTGTTTTAATATTTTGTTGAAACGATGATGTTTTGAAAGTGCAGAGGGATTTTAACACCTACATGTTAGCTTGCTTGATGGTTTGTGACTCTTACTTACCGTGAGTAGGCCTACCTGGTATATATTGTATTTTGTATTGTTTTTGTTGAATGCCGAAGAGAGACGCTTATATTTCAGTTGGTTATTTCCTTACTTGGTTTGCACTGAGTATCCGCAGTAAAACCCGGACTGGATTGTTTGAGTTGTGTTCTTGGTTGTGTATTACCGGATTGGACTGAACTGTGGGGCTTGTGGGAAACCCCGTAACAAAGTTTTACCTGTCCACCTTGGAGTGGATCCAACTCTGAGACTGTGGAACATTTATGCACACCATTACTATTATTATTTGTCAGACTTGACTCTGACTGGCACCCTGCATTTTTTATATATAGTCAAACCCGCTACAAAGCTTGAACTAGAGCTAACCAGCTAGCTTTATGAAACAATTAGCTATCTAGATTATAGGCAACATGCTGTAAATTATGTTGTGTTGAATTGTTGAATAGTTATTGTACTGTTTTGTAAAATCAGAAGATTAGTTTTTAACACTTATCACTTTGCCATCTGTGCTGTCCGGCTGACCGTCTAGGCAGCTTTTAAGGAAACCTTTTAACTGAAAGGGAAACCTGTGAGGGTTCTCATATCAGCTCATGCAGATCTATGTTATCTACTATGAACTATGAAGACAGTGTTTTAGTCATTGTCTGAATAACAAAGAATTCCTGGCTAACATTATGCTATAGTTTTGGCCAACTGAAGGCTAGCAGCCATATGCCAAGGAGGTCACAGCAAGAACAATCTAAACAAGAAATAACATTACAGCAGAAATAAACATGGTCACAGCCTGATATGAAATTTTTTTTGTTTTTTTATAAATAACTAATTTTATTGTTCGAGACAACTGAACGGGGGGTTAATTTATTTATAACACACTTGTTTTAATTATATTAAGCCTTAAATCCTAGGGGCCGGATCACTTGATTGACAGGTGGATCCTGCTGGCTGTCTGCTAGACGTCAACACAGACACAGACACTGAACTTAACTTCACCTGTTTGTGTTATTGGAGACTTTTGGGGATTTTTTCATTCAAAGTTTGGACAAATAATCTGTCTCTCTCTCTCTCTGCGGGATTTATGGAACTTTATGGCCATGCAGGAAGTCTGAGCTCCAGCTTTTGGGTTAAATGCGAGTATAATTGTATTGATATATTTTTAGCACTAAGTAGCAGGTATACTGTACCCGCTTTAGCTGGCTTATTAGCCTGTTCAGTGTTTATCGGCCAGTAAATAGGAGTCAGGAGTTGTTGGCTTTTCCCCGGAGACGTTACAGCGGACCGTAGTGATGAGGAGATCAGTCAGCTATAATAAGTATCCTGTTACGTGTCGTTATTGTGCCGCTATCTCACTGGGCGAGCAAGCAGGGAGTCCACTACTTCTTTAGTCTGATCAATAAACACCTGCAGTCAGTCACGGTCACAAACAGAATCTCCTCTGTGGTAAACACAAAGTTAAACTAGCTCATTCATTATTACTACAGTCTGTGGCTTATAATCGCTAGCTACGCTGAGAAGCGTATAGCCTACTTTGCCGTAGCTGGCCTGGTGGCTTCGAGCTAAAAGGGCGTGTTTCAGCAACAAAGATTCATGCAGCTCGCCCACACTCCTCAGCCATAGGCAGCGTTACGTTTGCGCTCTGTCTCCTTCCCTGCCTCTGGATTAGCCGGCTCTGGCATTTCCAATATGGCGACCGCCAACGCCGGTGCAATTTGGGCTTCAAAACGCTTCGTCAGTGGGTGACATCACTGAGACTACGTCTATTATTTATACAGTCTATGGGAAAAACGTAGTCCATTACATTTTTTTTTTGCCAAAGTGTACTGAATTTTAGATGTTGTTTAATTAGGCAGGATGACATTCACTCAGTTACCATTATCCAACATCTGTGCTTTCACAGTCATTCACAGTGTTACTGCATTTAGTGCAAGGCTGCCACTGCAGTGGTGTTGCTGTTTGAGAGTTCCCACCATAAATAAATCAGAAGATGAGTCTTTAGATTAAAAGTGGCACTGCGGCTGCAGAATGAAAGTGAGCAAATTTCACTACAACAGGAGAACAGATGTTTGGGTTAATCACGGTCAGCACTGCACTCATGATGGTATCATCTTTGAATGCAGAAAGTATTTGGTTTTAAAAGTATTATTTGGTAAGGCCTCCGTGTTTGGAAATTAAAAAATAAAAAAAGAATAAAAAATGGGACCTTCTCAGTCTGGCTATGAAGCCACAGTTGACATTTGTGACGTTTATAAATCTTGCCTTGTCATAGGCCTTATCTCATTCTGTGTACATGTATACTTGAAAATCAGTGCACTTTAGTTTGTATATAAACCACACCATGAGCCCAGGGGGTTGGTGTTTAACTCTGCCCACAACTCATGTTCGTCCATAAGAATCTGCCTGATTCAGACGTCTCATCTGGCTCATATGGTATTCTAATCTGGAGTGATCAGATTTTACCCTAACTAAAGTCACCAATTAACCACAATCCAATAGAAGATGCTCATATTCATGCATTTTTTTGTTTTTCAAAGTTATGCTCACTGTTAAAATATTCGCTCTCATGCACAGACCAAAAGCTAGCTTCATTTCCCCCTTGACCTCCAGTTCTGTAAATGTGTACGCATCCACCGCAGAGGTGCTTTGGATAAGACAGCAAAAGTTCTGCATGGCAGCACAGAAAGGTTAAACACACTCACACTCTCTGCTCATTCACGTCCTCTCTCACTTCCTCCCAACACCTTGTCTCATTGCTGTTTCTCGGTGGATTTGTCACAATATTTCTTTCTCTTTTCACCCTTTTCTCCTTGGTTTCTCTTGGTTTTTCTTCTCTTTTGCATAGACCGAACCGTCATGATTTTTTCCCCTCTCTCGCCTTGCACTGCATGTCTTACACTTCAGTTGTCATGTTTCCCTTTTCTCTCTTCTACTTCCTCTCCTCTCTTTTGATTTTCCACTTCGATCCCTTCTCCTTTACACAGATAGGATTTCCTGCTCTTTCCCCTCATTGCTTATCATTTCCTCTCATTTCCCAGATTGCTCCTTACTTTCCTCTCCAACATGTCTCCCTGTCTCATTCTTCTTCATCAAACAAACAGCTACATTATTCAGCATGGGAATGAGAGAGTCAGAGAGGCCCTATGGGTTAATCCATTGCTTGTATCTACCAATCACAGCGCTGCCCTGTACTTATCTCTGTGCCTTGGTTGGGCAGAGGAGCTGTCCATCAAACTATATTGGGGGTCCGGATGATTGTGCATGCAGACGAGCAAGCCTGCAACACCCTCTTCATCTCAATCACACAGGCTTGGCAAGAAAACACGCACACACACACACATACATGTGCACACATGCGCACACAAACAAGCAGCATGCACATAACACTCCCTCTTGATTTTCTGACTAATGCACACACTCACACACACACTCTGAAAGGGACTTGGGAAGCTAACGAGCATGTGACATTGAGAAGGGTGAACAAGGCAACACACACACACACACACACACACACTACATCTGTATGCATAAATCAATAGCTGTTCTATGGCTGCATTTAGTAAGGTCAACCGGGGCTTGGGCTGACGGGAAATAAGAGGACAGTGTGTATGTGTGTGTGTGTGCACGCGGGTGTGTGTAACTATGTGTGGGTGGTATAACGGACAGACTGAGCGAGAATAATGAAAGCGTCTCTAGAAGGAAAGGTTGGAGGGCCGAGGTAGAGGAGGCGAGAAAAGCATAAAAAGAGAGATGAAAGAAGAGATGGAATGAGACAAAGGGATGAAGAGTAAGAGACGGGGCGGATAGACGAAGGTGGAGGAGAAGACGAGGCAGGCGTGGAAGATGAGGACAGTTAAATAGAGGCTAGAGAGAGCTGAGGTCAATAGGGCAGATGATGGAGAGATGAGTGGGAGGAGGGAAGGAAGGACGAGAGAGGGCAAGGAAGGGGCCGTGAACCCATTTGCTGAGCTCAGGTGTTTTGGTGCCACTGTCATGTCTCTAAAACAACAGAGTATTTGATTTCTCAACTGCTCTGAGAGGCCGGTCGGGGTCAGAGCGTGTGACTGGCATTTATTTTTCTACTCCTGCGCCGTTTTCTTTTCAGTGACAGGGGACGGGTTGAGACCGTTGTGCCACTCATGCATTCGTCTCAGGTCCCGGGAAAAATTCAAGAGATCATGGGTTATGTTTTTCTTTTTATTCTTGGCCATCACTTCCACTTAACATTTATATTGCTGACATCTGCAACACCACAAGACACAGCTAAAAGCATGTATGAGTGATCAGTCAATCAGAGGGGGTTACAAAGCAAGTTTAACATACTAATAAGCTGGCTCGACATCACTTAAAGCCCCTGGTGAAGGGTTCTTAACTATTTCTGTTCAGGCCTTTAAGGCTCTTTTTTTGTGAAGCATTATTTAACACTCTTCAATAAAAAGCACCAAATGGGGGCCACCTTCTCCCATATGGTTAATGTGACATTGTCACAATTTGCTCAGGTTGAGCCACCAATTGATCCTTCGCTAAGTCCCGCCCCCTTTGGTTACTGTTGCTACACCTGTCAAGCTTCTGCACCAGCATGTAAATATTATGGCATTTTCAACTATAACAGTGACAGATGTTCGAAAGGAAATGATAGCAAATTTATAGAAAAATAGTCAGAGAGAAGTCGACAGAGAGGATGAAAGCTACATCCAGAATATAATCTGTCAGCGGAGTGTTGAGAATGAAGAGGACAAACATCAAGGCTTAAGTTCATCGGTCTCAATGCAAGCGTTTATTGTTAAAGGTATAATAAGTACGATTTTCTGAGAAAAATAAAATACACTTTTATAAATATATAATATAAATCATCATTTATGGGCCTCTATACATGTGTGCTGGTGAGTGTGTGTGCAGACCCTTGTGAGACCCTTCCCTCTAGGTAGGTAGAATAGGTGAGTGTGGGAGTGGTTCAAATGAGCAACTGGGCCCCATTCAGACCGGAGAACATGGCGCGATGCAGAGTTGTTCTTCTTTCTGTTGGACAGGTAGGTGCCTCAAACTAGGTAGGACAAGCTAACCGGTGGTTAGCATGCTAGCGCAAAGGTAACCGTGATGCTTTCAGTGTTAGATCGGCGGGGTGGGCCTGTTCTCGCACGAGAAAGTGAGAGTGAGCTTCTGGTGAAGAGCCCAGAAGGAGGGGCCCAGTTTGAATGTGTTGTTGACAGAATGCAAGAAAAAATCCTACTTATTATACCTTTAAGCAATGCAATGTTTAAAGCGTGTCAGGTAGGATTGGACAGTTGCCATTCAAAGGAGGGGCTTAGCGAAGGGTCAAGTTGGAGTTGGTGGCATTTAGGGACAGATCATGTGCAACGTTTATTGCATTACTAAAATCTAATGTTTCATAACTTAAAAATAGGGGAACTTCAAGTCATAACTGACTGTTGGTGTCATGCAGCGACCAAACCTCGATCTCCTGTGAATGTTAAACCTAATCATTGCCTCCAACCACCACCAGACTTTTGTGCTCCTTATTTTACATCACCTGACTTTAACAGCCTATCATTACCTCGGGGAGAGCGTCTATACGTGTACTTGAAGTGAACATAGATCGACGTATTTTGAAGTGTGGCCCATTGACCAAGCTGCCATATATTTAATATAATATACACATATAATATCTCAGACAGACTTCCGAAGTGACTTTTGCTACAACTAATGGCATCCAAATTCAGGTATGACTGACTTGACTCGTTAGATTTGGAAACATTAAAGATCCTGAAAGCTTTATTATACCAGTTAAATGATACAACCAATTTTTGTTGACTCTGTTGCTATTAATCACACCACTGTCACTTACTTTGTCACCAGTTGCTCTGGTGAAGTGTCTATCGTGTATTCTTTTCTTGTTTTAGTTTCATACTTTCATTATTTATATCTTTTACTTTCTATACTTATCTGTCGTTGTGCCGCTGCAATAGCCGAATACCCCGCTGGGGATCAATAAAGGTTTATCTCATCTTCTATCTTATCTTAAATTATTCAGACCACCAGGGGAAGGCGAGAAATATACACACATCTATTATATTGTAATTTATTCCCCTGCATGCTGCTCAGAGTAGTCACAGTCAGCGGCTCTTCTCGCAGCAGCACAACCTCTCTTCCTCTGCTCTCGCGCTGTGAGCATGCAGTCAGGAGTGACAGTGAGTCACTATGGTCACGGGGGGACAACACAGTGGGTTTGTGTTCATATGTTTGGGCCAGTCATTAAGGCAGCTGAAAAGCCAATAGATAAATCTATTTTCACCTCTCTTCCTCTCATCATATAACAGAGAGCACAAAGGAATATTGTCTTTTAAGTATTTTCTAACATCACTTATTTCAACAGATTTCATCAGTTACACTACATTTATGAAAGATCAGTGTTACTGACTGTTTACATGTCACATTCAACAACGCTTGGTGGCCCGGGTGGAGGAGTGATATTTCTTTAAAATCAATTTTCTGTGTTGCTATTTAGTTTAATTTAGTGGGGGGGGGGGTTTGGAGCCAGGGCCCAATCGTTCAGCTGGGTTCATCTATTCATGATTAGGTAATCCATCTATCCATGATCAGGTAATCCATATTACCTTTATCCTGGTTTTTCAAAGACAACTGATTTGGACCATAGACTGTATAAAAAGATGGACGACATGACAGCTCCCTAAAAGTGAAGCCAAAACATTTCGGGTGCCCCCTGCTGACTGGCTGCAGTATAGGTCATAAAGCCCGCCTCCTCCATCTTAACAGATGGGACATGAGTCAAACTATAAAAATCAAAATACACACCCAATAAATTTTTCTCAAACGTGGTTTCTGTCATTATAGTTAGTTCTTATCATGCTGATTTACATCCAAGTGTTTATTTTTAATTAGTTATTTGATGCTGTCAAAATGATTATTGACAGCTCTGTTGACAAATACGGCTCCTGCAGCCGATCAGTTCCGGGTGAGCAGAGCGGAGGACGATCCGCGAGTGGAAACGTAACTAAAACAATCACTACAGTCATTAAAGTTTCCATACCTGTGAACGTTAACCTCAGACCAACACAAGAAGCTGTTCTGCTGTTAAACACGCCGGTGTGCAGGATCCTTGCTGTTTTTTCGGTAAGTTAAGTGTGTGTTTGGGTTAGCAAAAGTGGCTACGGCCGCTTCACTCGCCAATCTCTACTGCGCAGTCTCTGGCTCCATATGACGTTGTCATTTTGGTGTTGTCCATCTATATATACAGTCATTGGTTTGGACCAACCTGATCTAGATACAAACTTCTAAGGATTATCCTGACTTGATTCCTTCTGACTTTCAATCCACTTTATCCAAATACTGACTTTTAAGGATTACCAAATCTGGGGGCACCAAAATCCACCCAAAACAAAAGATCCTGACAGCTGCTTTTATTTGAATATTTGATGTTTTTATGGGGACGAAATGCTCCCCCCCCCCACAACTCTAACGTCTACCTCACGGTGTGTCACGTTAGCAAATCAGTAATTCAAGAGCAAAATATTAAAAATGTTATCAACATCATTGCAAAAATGTTGTTTTGTTTGAAATATTTAAATATTTTATTACATTTTGTTCCTGTGATCCAGCCTGATTCCTCCCCTCTTCTGGGATCAGGATAATCCTGATTTTTAGATTAAAGTTGTCCCAATCCTACTCTAAAGTTTTTTTCTTGTAATGCACCTTTTTGTAATTGCCTTTGTCATTGTAAGGACTTTAGTCACTTGTTGACCGCCGTGATTGGACTCTGTTTTTACTTGTACTTCCTGTTTTATTTTGTTAAGTTTAGTTTCATTCTCATTTTCTGATGTCATTTCCTCCAAGTTTCCCGCCTTGCAATCAGCCACACCTGTTGTCTATTTCCAATCAGTCATTCAGTATATATACCACCACTATTTCACTTGTACTCTGCCAGACTGTCTGTGTTTTGCCTTTGTGTGTTTTTGACCTCTGCTTTGCCTTTTGGACTCTGATTTTGCCTACGCCCATCTGTAAGTCTGTTTAGTGTTTGACCTTGGCTTGTTCCTGAATACTGAGTGAAAGCCTGACCCTGATCTGTACTGTTGCTGTTCTGACTGACCTCCTGTGTATGACCTACTGCTTGGCTTAAAGTAAACTGTTTGCTCCTCTCTGTGTGATCCCTGCATCTGAGTCTCTTTCTGAGCACCAGTTGTCACAGTTGACAGTTGTAGCCTGCTGGGGTGGGATGGACTGGGAGGATGGAAATGACAGAATGATAGAGGGCTGGGAAAGGGAAAGGTTTTATATTTTAGTTATTGTGTTGTGACTTTGTATTATATATACCTGGATGTTTTGAGAAATTCAATAAAAAAAATTAAAAAAAGTTTTGAACAACCCAAACTGGAGGTTTTATCCAGATAAAAGCCAGGATTGGATTACATGATCTTATCTGATTAGGTAATCCTTTTGTTATTTTGAACAACCGTTTTCGATAGTTGATCCTATCCGATAGCTTTAATCCGATCAGATTACCTTTAAACAACCGGGCCCTGATTACCAATGCTCTAATTGGGACTACATCCTGTGTCCACAGGGGGCGCCACAATCCAAACAAAATGATGTTGTGTTTAAAATTTAAATGATGTTTGATATTAACTGCTATTTGGTTGAAATATATTATGGGGACGACGAATCAAAGTGAACCCAATCTCACTGAAATGTTTTGAACAGAAACTTAATTGTTGAGTCCAACAGATTGGATTAGCAGATTTTATCCCATTACGTAATCCTTTCTTTCTTTTTGATCTAATCTTATACCTTCACTTCATCAGATCACCTTTGAACAACCAAGCGGGAGAAGAGACCATATTTGGACGAGTCTCTGTCCGGATTGACAGGTCACAGTGGTAGTGACTCGTCTGTCACAAGCTCTGCTTTATTGTGTATTTTACTCCGAATGGGACAAGAATGAACCTCAAGCTCTATTGAAGAAGACATGAAGCTGGCTGCTTGGCTACTAGATGACTTGTAACCTGTAGTCAAAACAATGACAGTTTTCAGTCAAGTGATACCCCTGATTGCTCATCTAGGCCCTACAACTATCTGCAAAATGTTTACTGTTTACTATTCGCCCATAGCATTTACTACCACAATTCATTTCATAGCCATGTATTAGCAGTTTGAAAAGTTAGTGAAATACTGTATGTTGGTTTGGATGAAAGAAAAATATCACCAACCATCCACCCTTACTTCCTCCCTATGACATATCTATAGATGCAATTGCATATAAACTAATGACTTGAAGGTCCCAGTGAATTCTTTCAATGGGACGTTTATTTTCACCAAGAGGAAAAACCCTGCATCACATTCATTCAGTTGAATGGTGCATAATAATAATAATAATACATTTTATTTGAAGGCGCCTGTCTCGGCACTCAAGGACACCGTACATATATATACAGTGTATATATATATATATATATATATATATGTGTATATATATTTGTATGTGTGTGTATATATAAAAAGAGAGGGAAAAAACAATAAAAGTGACAAAGCAATTGGCGTCATATGGAATAGGCAGATACAGGCAAAGAGGTGCTCAGAACAAATAGAAAATATTCAAACAGCTAAATCTTTAAGTTGTGTCGGAGGATGTGGTTTTACAAAACGTGGAGAAGGGTGTACCTGCAGAGTGTTTGTCATTTAAAGTATCAGTATGTTTGTCAAGTTCATGTGGGTAGTCCTTTAGGGCTGAAGATTTTGTTTAAAGCTCCTATGAGAAGATTGTAGCTGGTTATGAGACGCATGACAAAAAACAGATGATCAAATGATCAAATTCAATGTTGTCAAGTTTCTGTCTGACTATCAGGTATATGTTCAGCGCAATCATGATTGGATGACTCTAAAAGCTCCCTGTTATGTGATTGTCATGATTGAAGATAATACAGATACAATTCATTGTCATACTTTTTGAACAGGTTAAATAAATTGGCCGATAATATCATTATTAGACGGGCTGCTAATACCTTGTGTTTTCTCTTTATAAAGACCGGATACTACAGGTAAGAGTGCTGGATCTTGGGTGGAAAAAAGGTGACTTGACCTGGGACTTGACTTGCCTTAACTAAGGACTCGACTTTACTTGACATAACCTGTGACTTGACTTGACTTGACTTGACTAGCCCGAGAAAAAATGACTCGAGACATGCTTGAGAGTTGGACCAAATGACTTGAGACTTACTTGGGACTTTAGCAAAGATGACTTGGTCACAACACTGCCTGGTACCACTGTCTGGGTGGGTTACAGGCGAGGCGATTAAAGGCACGCAGCCAAAACAGCCTTTGTTTACATTTGCCACAGTAAAGATTCACGGTGAATGCTACGACGACTGTTAAAGCAGGATGAGATATTTTCCTGTTGTTGACTAATCTGCTGTAAGGATGATTGTGTGTCTCCAGTCTTAGAGACAGCATGACTCAACATCAGGCATATCCTCCATTGTCTCGTGTGTTTACTATGCAAATATGACACTACCATGTCACTCAGCGGATAAACTGTTTGCTCCAACAACACCCAGAATTCAGCAGGGGGACAGACAGCAAATTCAAGCTTTTTTTTGTCGTCTGAATAATGTTCCTGATGTACACGACACAAACCTGTTTTTGAAAACAGTAGGTGGGGAGTGTTTAAAAGGCACAGGGTGGACACCTACAGCAGCCACTGCAGTGCAAACACATGTCATCCCTCATGATCTCTTTCAGAAGCTGAGAGATAAGGACATATTACATTCTTAGCACATTGAGTTCCAGTTTCCAGAAGCCTATGACTGTGGGCCTGAGTGTTCTTATGCACAAACTTTACTGAGAACAGCCTAAAGAGTACATCAGACAAAAATAAATGCTTGTGCTGAAGAAATTGTAAGAATACAAAACAAATGCGTAGACTTTAGCTGAAGCCAGTGGATTATGTACAGTACAAAATGTTATTAGAAGCAAATATGGCCTCCAAGGTCATCAGCCTTTTTGAGACGGATGAATAGGAAGAAAAAAATACATGTAGAGACATTTCTCAGCGAAGCAACAAATTTAACGGGAAATATGTCTTTGTCTGATCAAAATGTTTGATGCTCACAAAGTCCTGAAAGATGTTTTCAGAGAAAGACGTTACAGAAGGAATACTTTATTTCCTACCTGGATCTAAAGATCTTAAGTTATCAACATATTTAATCGAAAAGCCTGGACAGACCTGACTCTTCCTAGGTTATTACAAGTGACGGCCAAATGGGTGAAAATAATATGACCTGTACAAAATAAACAGCTGTCTATAGTTACAGTCAAATTTGACCTTTTTGATACAGACGTAACGGTGATGTCAGTTCTGTGTGACTTTGTTTGAGACTAGAATGACAGCCTGAAGTCACGTCTTTTGCTATTTTCACAGAAGTTAACATCATGAATACATCCTTACATGGCACACTGAAGTCCCTTCAGTTTTGCCAGGTTTTTTTTTTCATGGCAGGCTGGGGGTGGATCGTTTATTGGATGGAGCTGCTAGTTTAAAAAATACACAGATAACAGGATGGCTGCTGCTTATGTCCTCTATTCATATTTTTACATGTTAAAGAATAGGTGACATTTTCTGTAGAGGGTTTTAGGTTGTATTAAACTACTTTCAACTGAGCTGTGCAAGTAACCGAAGATTATTGGGCTACTTGTTAATGCTGAAAAAACCATAAAATTAATGAAACCTGGTCAATTAGAAGCCTCATTTATTACATTTTCAAAGAACTTGCCCAAAATGGCTGAACTAGCATTGTATGCTACAATTGTAGGTGCGTTGTTTTGGTGGTTTCCTGTTTAGAGTGGCCAACATTTTGAATCATCACTAAACTGACATTTCACCGGTTGGATTTATTTCTTTATTTTTGAAGATGCAAAAGTGGATTGTGTAGGATCTTGTTTTTGGATATTGAAGGAAAAGTATGGATTCTTTTGTGTTTTGTTTTTTTCATCTGTCCCGCCCAGGTCGCCCAACTGTAGGAAGTGCAATACTAAACGTATTGAGTGTTGTAATATTTGTGGGGTCAACATTTGCAGTCAGTAATGTTCCTCAACCTGTACATGCCTGTTTAGCTTTCTTGAAACGTGTCCACATATACACTCACCGGCCACTACATTAGGTACACCTGAAAAATCTAATGTAATCCATTACACCAGATCAGCCATGAGATTTGCTTTCATGTTGTAATTTACAGGCTTTTTTCTAAGCTGTCACAGAGGTGTTAACTCAATGATATTTCAGCGTCAAGGTCATAACTGGTGGTGGGGCTGCACTGAGCTGCATTATATTCAGAGGTGTTTCTAATACTCTGGCCCCTCATGTATGTAAATAGGACAAAAAATTGAGACACATCTCAGTGTAATTCAGTTCAGTATAACATCACCTTTAACTACGGCCTCAGTGATAAACATAATCGAATTTACACAAAAGTCAACAAAAACTAAACTTAAAAGCAGAATCCACGGCAGTGCTGTTGGATTGAACTGCATTAGATTGTACAGGTGTACCCAATCAAGTGGCCGGTGAGTGTGTGTTAGTTGAATGTGTTGCTATGCTAACTTTAAAATGTCAGTTATTACACATACAGTCATAGTTCTCGTCCCTATGGCAACATATTCATTTCCAATAGTCTTTCTGAGCTCTATGAAACTTTCTTTTTTATTTATGTAACTAATAAAATCATCCTACTTTGCAGTCCATAATACACTTTATAACCATGTTTCTGCACTTGACTCTGGAAAATCTAGGCACTGTTGCCTTGAAAAAGACGTTTCTAAGGCAACAACAGACCTGCATTTCATCCTTTTGGGGCCTGATGACTGACAGTAAGCAGGCTGGAAAGTGAATGCAGCATTGATACAAAAGTGCTTCAACTCTGACACAGTCAAACAAAAATAACAGTTCTGTTCTGTAGCTGTAGCTCGCACGGCAGAAGGTAAAGACAATAACAACAGTACTGGAAAGGAAACTGACAACCATAACGTGGAGATTTCAAATCAGACCTGCGATTATATATCAAAGATTCAAATGAAACAGTCTGAAGCCAAACATGAGGACTTTCTAACTCAGCATAGGGGCACCTACACATCGGCGCAGTGAAATCTAAATCTCTTTGGCCCACTTTGAGAGTTATAATTTTAGATGCAGCACTGCAGCGAGGTGCTAAAGCCAAAGGCCTCTTCAAGTGCCAGTGAGAGGCAGATGAAAGAGCTGCATCGAGCAGAAAATAAAGATTAGTTTGGAACAGGAGTTAACGTTCAGTTAAATTTGAGTGGTAATTTTGAAGTATTCCTTTAAACAATTTGTAAGACTTGTTGAATCCTTTGTCCCAGCTGGAAATGTTTTTCTCTAAAAACGTTCTGAGAATGTTACGTGTGATGCTCTGGTAATGTTTTGTTTGGGAAGTTTTCATTTGGTTCCCAGAATGTTCCTTTTAATAGAAGGAGAAGGTTCACTGAAAACATCTTCAGAAAGTTGCAGTGAGAATGTTCAAATCACATTTCAAGAATGTTTTATAAATCGCGTTCTGATAGTTCAGGCCGTACTAACATCCTGAAAGGATCCTCAGCATGTTGCAGTGAGCATGTTCTACCTTTGTTTTTATGTAACATTGAGCAAATGTTTTATAAAAGGCGTTCTGACGTCCCAGATCTCAATAACATCCTGAAAAGATCTTCACAATGTTGACGTTAAAACGTTTTGTCTTAGTTTAAGTTTTAACGACTCAAGAACTTTATTTGAAATGAGAAACATCCTTAAAACGTTCTTTGAATATTAGATTAAAACGCTTTCTGTCAAATGTAATTACAACTTGTAGGTAATGTTAGCCAATGTTATGGGAACGTTCCCTGCTAGCTGGGGTGGTTCTTTTCAATGATGCAGCATATTTCTCTCTTAGACACTCTACAAAAAAGATTTATTTCCAAATACTGTTTACATACATTAGCTGGCCCTGGTATTTTTTGCCTTGGCAGATTTGAAACACTAGAAAATAACTAAAGGACACTAAAACTACATATAATGTATATGCAACTCTGTGTTAGCTTAGTTATATGGAAATGTTGAAGTTCCTGACTGACTGCAGTGATGGTGTCAAGATGTCAAATCCTGCAGCTTCTCCACATGCAGATTTTGAATGATGGAAATGCTGTCTGACACTCGCTGCACCTATAATGACTTATTTGGCATATGGGGACACTTTGTAAAGCACAGCTGGAAGCCCGGAGTTCATATATAACTCATTTGGATGGATTATCTCAAATTGAAATACTAGGAGCCAACAGGAATCTGTCACTAATTCACTGTGAGGGAGCAACTCCAAGGAATGTCTCTGCATGATATCATCAGTTTATGTCTTGATACTTGATAAGCAGCTTATATCTTTCTAAATCTGAAGAACACGCTGTATCTGAGAGGAAGTGATACTTTTATGGACCGAGACCAGCACACATCAAGCACATTCACACATACGAGCTGACAATTGTAAGTTTACTCAGCAATTTTAAAATTATTATTCATATACATTTTGATTTGATCTTTACTGCAGTCAATAACTAAAGGTGTGTTTAAATGATAAAGTTCCTAGCACTGGGGCAAGTTGTTTTGTATAAGCCATGATTCTTGATCATCATCCGTGATCTTGGCACCGTATGTGCCTGGCACAGTTAAGTGAACACAAACCCTGGTTGTGCAGTCCCATTCAGGACAAGAAAAATGAACAGATTTGCCTGGAAAGTAAAAAAAAACACATTTTAACCTTCAAAAGACACTGCACTGCAAGTTGCCTAAGAGAAAGAGCGAGAGAGAGAGAGAGAGAGGGATTGCCACGAGTAACAGTATGCAGACACACAGCCCTACTCCGTGCTTAATGCTAACATCAACATGCTAATATGCTAAGAATTACATGCCAACCTGTAAAGTTAAGCTAGCTTAAGCTTGTGTAAGGTAGCAGGGAGAAGATGAATTTCTTGAAATGTCCTTTTTGCAGGTAATAAACAGAATTATGGAAAATATAAATTTTACCTGATGGCGTCTGATGAAACTTCAAAAATCCAAATGATAAAAGGCATCCTCTGGGGTCCTTTTGTCTCTACAAGCTTTTACAGCCAATTGTTTTTGAGATACTTCAACAAAAACAAAACAAATGTTTTTGCCAGCCCATCAAGTATTCTATATTTCACTGAAAGAGGAAAAACCCTGACCTGTTATTGGAACTTAAGGAAAAATCATCATACTCAATATGAAGTAATATATAGAAAGTGAGGGCATCACAGAGGTCAGTACAATTCATCTGGGAACCCTTAATGTCTGTACAGACTTTCATAGAGATCCATCCAGTAGTTTCTGTATATTTGTGTTTTTATCAGTCTTGACTAAAGTGGTGGACGACAATCAATACATCAGGGGGCTGAGAGCTAATCTGTTCATCCTATAAAAAGTCAAATATAATTGGTACAAATTGTGTTATTATGCTTATCCTTGTAATACTTAATGTTTGATTGAATAATCCGGTCATTCACTTAGCTGATTAGGACTGTGTACAAGATTGTCTGTTAACGTCCCCTTAAACTGGAACTTGTAGAATGCAAACATTTGTCGTGGCTGGCAGTCACGAGTTAGTTGGATTGCTTAGTTAATATGTTGGCTAGCTAGCTTGCTAACACAGCCAAAAGCCAACTGTTTGTTGAATGAGCTGAGTGAATGCAAATAACACATTGGATATGCAACTCATTTTTGTATAATCAGCCCTTTAAATGGCCATTATCATTTCTTTTGAGGGGCATTAAGATGATGTAGCTCCCTACTCTCCAAGTCTGCTGAATAGAGCATTATTATCTATCGGTAAGTGGAACCACCCATATTTACATAAAGGCGGCTTGTAATTATAGAAATAATAATTATGACGTAGGAGGAAGTTACGTGATGTAGTATTAAGAACAAGTTGTTGCCACAGGGTGGGTGAGGTGAATGGATGGGTCAAACAAACACAGGACTTTGATCCAGGAGACCAGTGTTTATGTCTCCTTTAGAACCAAACATTACATGGTGGCACAAGTTATTTTAGAAACTCCAGAAAGTACCATATATTCTGAAACAACGTTCTTTATTCTTGACCTAACCAGGTCGTTTTGGTGGCTAAACCTTTATAACCACTGCCCTCTCATAGCATTCGGTTGAGGCGGATGCCTATTCACCAGGGAGTCTGGTTCTGCTAGAAGTTTCCACCTGTAAAATAAAGTTTTCCTCGTCAATGTTGCCGAGTGCTCGCTCACGGTGGACTAATGTTTGCTCTCTCTTAATTAAATGACAAACAGTCAATGAATGATTGAACATTAATCATGTGTATTATTATTGCTAAGACAACAAAACATTATTAAGTCTAAAATAACTGCAGACATGTGGTAGGTGTAGTTGGCCCCACCTAAAGCATTCTAATATTTGTGTTAGCGACTGGTAACAAGCCATTTAATATTATGAATACATCAGAGGCAGGTACAGTTTGTCACATGTTGTGCAGATTGTGTTACCCGGACCATAACATAGGGTATATTTTTTCTACATGTACTCCATTGTATTGTTTTCCATCTGTTTACTGTCTGCTTCTTTTTTCCATTTAAACTCGCACACTGAAACAAAAAGGAAGTGTGAGACTTCTCTTCCTACATTTAAAGAGCACTCTGACTTTTAACCCCAATTACTGCTCAAATGTAGCTATAGGATGCCGAGGTCACAGAGACTGCCTCCACAATACCACTTTGAGTGGGGAATGTTTGTACAGTCTAACATGCATCACAATGAATCACTACAGGTTGACTTTCAGGCTGAGCATTAATTTATATGGAAATGTGTCATTTAGATTGCTTTCCATACAGTATCACGCTCCTTGATTCATGATATATATCAGTGCTGTAGTGCCTCCATATTTACGCTCCTCTCCCCTCCACACTCCCCTTCCATTGATTGGATTCATATTCATATAAAGACGGATTACTTTCTTTAATGCAGGCAAGCACCGAGTTTAATTTGCAATCATGTAAGGGACATGGATGACTTCCTTCAGGTCTTCATTTATTCTGTAATTCTTTGATGGCATCACAAACACATCGTGCGCACACACACAGTAATAATTTGTGGTGGCTCATGTGGATGACTCACAGTCATGTTCCTCAGATGTTCATTCATCGTCTTTCTTATGAAAAGACTTTGACATGTACAAATATTCCGACCATGCTGAGGAGACCTTACGTGGAGAAACACAAACATGAGCACACCATCACGTGCGTTCCTGCATATAGACTTAAGCACACACATCTTTGAGCAAACACACATCCAGGGGATTAGCTAACATCATACGCTCATTGATTTTGCCACATCATCTGCATATTCGAGGATGAAAAACCACACAGACTATGATGTAAATTTTATCACGCATGAAAGTGTTTTCCCGGGGCTGTAAAAGGCAACAGGGCAGCAGCGAGGAGATAAAAAGGAGGATTAAGCATATGCTACGTTTTACTGTACACCATCTTTGTCTACACTGTGCCGATGCTTACGTGGGTTTATGTAGACGGATAGATAAGATCTGTGTAATTAATTATGTTACTGTGTGTGTGTGTGTGTGTTAACACTCCTGTGTGTTATGAGTATATTTTTTACTTAAATGTCTAGTCTATTCTGATTGATTTATTTAGGTAACTGTCAAAAGCACTGTTTGAATGTAATTCAGTATATTTATTCAAAATCTCTACAAACATTATTTTTTATTTATTTTTCTTTCTTTCTACTCAGTGACAGCATGCTTTAGTTTTTGTCACAGCTGTTTATAATTAGCTTTGAAGATTAATGTAAAGTAATTATCTTGAAGATTTTCATGTAAATAAATGTCTGTGAATGAGGTAACACAGTGGTGACTGCACCTATGGCCCACTGATGAAAGCCTTTGGGTGTCTGTGGCGACTTTCACGGAAGAAATCATGAGCGGCGCCCAGTTAGTGAAGCGTTTTCCATCAGCCAGCAGTGATTGGTCTGCCAGAGAGGATAGGCGGAGCTAAGCGGCTGCTTTTACGGTCTCTGCAAGTGTTGCGAGTAAACAGTAATCTACTATGGCTGAACAAACAAAGAAAAGATGGATGAGTACAGATACAACTTCAACAAGAAGTGAAAATCCAAAGAAAAAGAAACAAACTCGACGCTCAGATGAAGCAAACAGTCTGAAAAGGAAAGCGACCGTCAGCCAGGAAAATCAAGAGTTACAACTGGAGCCAACCGTGGACGTCACACATGCAGCACTGTCTGGATATCTGGGAAGTGTGCTCCTGCAATTACCGAACTTTAACATACAAAAAATATGATGAATTATTATAGTTTCAACTGCCCAACAGTATTTTGAACTTAATCCATCATATGATGATAGAATTTAATAACATGTATTAAATATAATTAAATTTAAACCATTAACATTGTATAAGGATGGCAGGCGACAATGCAAAATAATCAGTAAGACTTGACAGTAGTGGTACTTAGCATGAGTTTGGAACGTACAATATATCCTACTGTTCACAAAACACCACATTAAGTGCAATGGGCGCGCTATGCATCCTGGCATGTATGAAAGTTACTGCTCTGAGTTATGTTGCAGGCCGACAGATAAAGTCTGGGAGGATGGTTGGGGGCAATGGATCGGTCAAACAGCGCAGGGCCTTCACCAAGGAGACGAGGGTTCGAGTCCTGTTTGGAAAAGTCAGTTATTTTCACCTACACCATGATGTGTTTTTCTAAACTTAACAGATGCTTCCTGGTTCAGCACATGTATTAAAAGCAGAAAACAGACGCTGAAGGTGACCTCTAAATTAAATTTTACCACGTGATAGAAGGGCAGAGAAGTGACTTTGAACAGACGCTCTAAAGACTCTACCTTATGTGTCTGTACAAGCAGCAGGGGCACCTGACACTGTTTGACGGCCTGGGATGACAATGTGTTGGATCCAACGATGAATGCTCCTCTACATTCACCAGGTTGTTGCTAACTTCGTCTGAAGTTTGTTGCTGAGCAGGTCGAGCACTGCAAGTCATTGGAACCGTTTCTCTAAAGCAGCTGCCACTGCTCCTGACAACAAGGCTGTGGAAGTGGATCAAACATGAACATCACCGGCTATAAAACAAAAGCAAAGAGCTGAAAGATGCTAAAACACTGCTTAGAAGAAGGAGGATAATTCTCTGTAGCATACATACTTTCATATTAGAACAGCCATTGATCTTTTGTTTATAGATAAATATTAGAGTACTTTAAGAAAAGGATTAAATGAGTGAAATTGAATAGCATTGTCTTGCAAGTATTATCTTTAATGCACAAGAAGGACACTAATCCTCCAACACTGTTCAGACAATAACACAACTGATGGAGGATTCTCACAAGTATAGCAATGAATGTAGATGCATATCGACTCACAGAGGGACAGAGCAGTATGATAACAGATTGCGGGATGTGTTGTAATTCCCTGAGTTTGTGTTGCATGTTGTAAGAAGACAATAGATTCAACGTCTTCATTACAGAGCACATCAGAGCATGAGCTACAACTAAGAGGGGATGAGAGAACGAGAGTACATAACAAATGAGACTGAAAGATGGAGGTGAAGAGTGAAAGAGAAAGAAGTAGGAGAGCACTGGAGGATAGAAGCGTAACAGTAGTGCTAACTGCCTCTGTAAAAACACAGAGAAAAACACTCTGCATGCACACTAGAGACCCTGTTCACATGCACACAGATTTTATGGCTGAGCACGGACACACAAACACACAAAGATGCAGAAAAAACTGTAAACACACACACGCACAGAGCATTTGGAAGCTTGTATAATTCTCTCTGTGGGTGTCAATTAAATCTCTCAGCTCTGTCAACAGCACACACACACACGTTCTCTTTCAACAGCTAGTGCATCGTCAACACCGGCTGGCTTGGCAAGAGAGAGAGAGAGAGAGAGAGGGAGAGGGAGCGAGAGAGAGAGAGGGAGGGAGAAGAGGTGTTGGAGAGGGAAAAGAGATAATAGATAGAGGACTGGTAATATGAGAGCATGAAAGCACTGCAGGTAAGGAGAGGAAACTGCGGCTGACACACATACATATACGTCACACAAACACACATACACACACACACACACACACACACATAGGTCTCATTGAATGATTTCTCTGTGCTTGAATGCTGCAAAGGCCATCACTAATACTTGCAAATAAGCTATAGGTACTATATGCAAAGACATCTACTCATTAACACACGCACACACATGCTCACACACACATTCAAGCATTATATAACCAGGCACAAACCAATGGATAAAAACAGCCCATGTAGTAAAGACTGACTGGCTGCATGTTGAATGGATGCTGAACAAACAGTGCACACTGTACAACAACAATGTGGAACTTGTTCAACTGGTGGTTTTCTGATACATGTTGCACAATGAAGCAAAATGCAAAACGGATGAAAAGGCAAACTGTGCGGTAAAACATCAGCAGATTTCTGAGGCTATTTGATGTCTGACATCTCTCTTTGTCAGCGATGTCAGCTGAACATCATAGTCATTATAAAAAGAGAGAAATCATCCTGTCACAGAACCTGTAATTTGCTTCAAATATCTATATTTATTTCTTCCTGTTAACTTTTTAATCTTAATTCCAAAATGTTATTGTCTGTTTACTCGCTGTTTTATATGAAGACCAATTTTACTTACTGTAATGGTTCTTAATTTTACTCAAGTCTCCCCACGACACTGACCTGTCTGACTCTGTAGGGGTCAAGGGTTAAAATGTGGCCAGTTTTTTTTCTGAATAATGGCTGTGTTTTTAGTGGCCCTTCACTTCAAAATGACAGGTAACCCTCTTGCATCAGCTTTGTAAGTTGAAATCGGTAACATCTTCAACAACGAACATGTAATCAAAGATGTGAAACAGTCACAGTTTGTTCAGGTTTAGGCACCAAAAAGACTTGACTGCTGTAAAGGAAAAAATATCACGGTTTGGGTTTTAAAAAGGTTTGCCATTACAATATTCTTCACAATATGTAACTAACGCAGGTTACATAACTTAGAAAGGAGACTTCTGATTCTGAAGAAGTCGTCATTGACTATTGGTTTCACACAGGAGTCAAACTGAGAGGTGGTGGTGGTAGTGCAGGCTGTTTCAGTCTGGCCATTAAACTGATAAAAAGATTCAACTTAATTCCTGATTAAACAAAAGCTGTTTATTCTTGTGATGCAGATATACCACAGATGTTTGGCGTCTCAACAGTTTTCAGTTTCATGCAAAGCTTCTCCTCTTATCTCAGTTAGAAATAAACACACATGAACATATTTCAAACAGAAAATAAAAGTGGGTTGACTTCAGAGTTGTGCATCTATTTCAGGTCCTTTGGGGTTTGTTTGCCAAACTTTCTCTACAAAGATCAAGACCGTCACCCTCGGCTTTAATAATGTGACATTCTGAATATGAAAAACAAACACTGATTGAGCAGACAGAGAGCAGAAACAACTCTTGAAGGTGCTGCAAACTTTTAATGAAAAACAGTCCCTCTGCTCGTCATGACAGAACTTATACAAAGACCGATAGATTGACATCTTCACATGAGAGGCATGCTGACACATCTTGATCCTCTTCTGTCTGCTTGATAGTAAACGGCTCGGATCCATTTTCCACTTCATGGCTTCAAAAGTGTGTCACCAAGACTGAGCGGCGTGTAGGGTGTTGATAGATAAAAAGGTTTACATCATATGATCAAGGAGAAGAACATCAGTAGGCATTTACCAACCTTTATGCTGTTGTTTGACAAACAACAAAGACAAACCTCTCAATAAGATCATAACAAGCAAATGTGCCATTTATTTTCTTGGTTTCACCGATACGCTGTAACGTTTTAAAATGCAGAAGGACAAAATGTGTTCCCACATCAGCTCTGGAAAAGCTCCAATAAATGAGTGAAATGCATTTACTCCTCGTAGTATTTTTGGACCCACACGCTTGTTTTTGCATGACCAACCATCACAGCAGGTGCTGTTTCAGTTTGCGCTGTGGAAATGAGATAAACACGTAGAAACAGATGATGAATGCATAAAATATTTTGATGTATCACAGCGGCACAGGGTAAACAGGCAGTCAGGGAGCTTGAATAAAAGTGACTCATTTCTTTTACATTTTGCCGCCTCGCTAAAAATGTTTTGTCTGTTGTTGGATGATGGTTTGTTACTGATAATGATGCATCCGCGTGAGACCGGCAGAACTTTGTTTGTATATTACTGTATGACTCGTAAACTGTCCATCCTCTAGCTAATGCTAATGCTCGAGACCCAGCAGACATCACTCTGGCGCTGGTTGTCTTGTCACATGTTCATTACGGTAACCAGTGGACCAAATCCCATCAGCCTTATGATACATTTGTTTTTTATCCATAATGTATTCTTGGACAAGTGCCTCTGATAGAAATGGTCATGATCACATACTTGTGATTTGATTTACACACAGAGGAATTAAAAGCACATCCACGAGAACATGAGGGCTGAATCATCCTCTGACGAAACCACACTGAGGGTCGGGCTTTAAAAGCATTTTCATTTCAAATCTCGTATCAATTTTAAAAGGTTTGGTTTTGTTGTTTATTTATACAGAGGAAAATCAAAAGAAAAGTTCTCTCATGGCACTCTGCATACACAGCAGGTTTACTCTTTGTAATATTACACTCAGAACACCATTCCACCGTTGGCAAAACATTGGATACAGCGGCAAAGAAAAACTTTATTTTACGGTAGAAACTTTTGATCCTGCAGGTTATTTTCATTAATAAACCAAAAGATTTGTGGTCTTTTTTTTCAGGAAGCTATGCAAGCTAACCGTCACTAGCATACCTTAGTTAAAAACAATTATCACAAGCATGAGGAGTCATGTTTCCAACTCTTCAGAAGAACATCTTTCTCTTTAGCCATCAAATGCATCACTTACGTATTAGCTTTACTTTTGAAACCAAGAGGTTATGTCTGTTTCATATATATAGCCTTTATTGTTTCTCACAGATAGAAAACAAAACACGGGCCGCTGGTTAAGCTCAGTCCCTGGAGCAGATACAGAGGAAAGGTCCTTGACGCATCGGCCGCAGGTTTGAATCTTTGATGCACGCCTACCCCGCTCTCTGTTCCCCACATTTCCTGTCAATCTCATTCACTCATTTCCCTGCACTATCAATAAAGGCAAAAGGCCAAACAATAATAAAAAACAGTAGGCTAAAGGCTGAATATAGTGAGTTTGAAGATGGTAAAAAGATTTTAGATGCGTTGGGGAAGGGTAAAGTCTGGCATCATGAGGGTCACCTCTCACATTACCAAAAAGTCAAGCTTTAAGATCAGATCCAAATACAACACATCGACCAATCCATGTCTAAACGATTGTAACGTGCAGTCTGTGCATTAGTAAGGGACTGCACTGTATACATACTGTATGTATTCTGTGTCACCTGTGTATTATTTTTTGTCAAGTCATCACAAAAAAAAGAAAAACAGAAAGGCCATGATTTCCCTGCAGAATGTAACGATCAGACAATATGCAAAAAGCTATTAGAAATGCAATTGGTAGCTATTTAAAAATTAAACCCAACACACCCCCTGCTAAAGCCAAATCCAAACAAACACTGTAAGCGCTAAATCTGTGGTGTCAGGAGTCTTTGAGCTGCCTTCAGCAGAGTCCACATTAATACCAAAGCTGGCCCGCTACACGTCCTTGAGGGGCCAATTCATTAGTTAGCTGGAAAGCCCAATCAATCACAATGTATCAGGCAAGAAGGAAGGATCATAATTCAGCTCAGGTACAGCAAAGAGAAAAGACAGGAAAATGAGACGATGGATGGAGGGATGGAAAGAAAGGCAAACAAGACAGATTAGCATGCAGGGAGAAAGGATGAAGGATGATTGCAGCTGTGACCACAGAGAGTTTAAGGTGTATTTCATGAGTTACCTGGTGTTTCACTTATTAGAGATCACCCGTCAATCATAAAATATGGAGCATATTGTTGACTTTTTGTTGAAATGGTAAAAAAAATTTCTTTCCTAAAAAATGAGCCATGAAGAACTTCAAACCCCAGCGGTTGAACCTTGGGTTTAAAGTGTTAGAAAGAAGCTAAACATCTCCTCTGACATCGGAACGTTTACAATTTACTTGAATTTCTAAATAGAAAACAAATCTTTGCTTAGCTGTTTGGAGCTCATATTTCATGATCATATAAAAGCTATTGATTACTGAAGGAAGGAGCAAAGAGAAAGCCTCGATGTCCTCCCCTGGGAGGTCTGCAGGAGAAACAATGTTCACACACACACACACACAAACAAGCATGTAACCTCCAGGGGTCGTCCCAAAAGGTCTGTCTCCTCCACTTGTCTTCAATTGTTCCCTCGCCTTCATTGATCTCTCATAGATCAATGTAATAAAATAGGAACAGGTGTAGGTTTGCACCCAGAGGAAACAGCAGCACATTAATCACAGCCTGTGTTCAGATAGGTTACAGAATGAGCTGCTGCCCAGCTAACATGAACTGGTTAACAATGATTTTCAAGACTCATCTGTCAAATGATAAAGGTTTTAATGACCTTCAAGGCTGCCTAAATATGATGATTCAAAATGACTGTGATGCAGAGCTTTGGAGGTGTAAAGTAGCAGAGTACATTAGTCAGCTACTTTGTCAAAGTGTAATTTAGAGTCAACAGTACTTAGCTGGAGTATATCCATTTATTGAAACATTTACTCCAGAACATTTTCCTTAGGGCACTTTTTGTTTCTTACTTGAATGCCCCAGAGCGTGTCGTTTCTTATTAGCCAAGCTCAACAACAACTATATAATAGCTCCTATGCTAACTCCTGTGTGTATATGTCATTGGGTCACTGGGACATTTGCTTTGCTAAATGACGTGTAGCCTCTGTAGCCTTTTCTTAGCTTGGCCTATGAGCAAAAAAGCCAAAACACACACACAAATAATTCAGGAGAAAGGGGGATGACAGTAAATATTCAGGGGCATACAGGAAACAAGAAGATCATTATTTTTCCAGTTAATATACAACAAATGTCTGTGCTTCACAGTTTTCTACAAACAGCATATTGTGCAAATCTAGTGAATGCATTTCAAATGCAATCTCTCATTTTAAGCAGGGTTTGAGCAAGTAGCATGTTTACACTGCAAAGATTGAGAAGCGAATGTACATCAACATTACATGAATTGGGTCAGGTTGTGTTTTAAGGGTTTCAGTTGACTGTGCTGTTGAAAGAGAAGACCTCAAAGGATGGTGGTGAAACAGCACAACATATCAGAAAAGTGAAGTAAAGTTTCATTGGCTTTCTAAAGTCACATGATTAAAGTCGTATCATTTCCACTACAACAAAACACATTCATTTCGTGTACATTGTTTAAAATAACACAAGTAGATAATACAATTAGCACGTTGTACGACATTTTTTACAGCAGACATTTTGGCTTGTCACAGCAGGAAAAAACATGAACATCAACTGCATCACACTGAGGTGAGCTTCTTCCTGTCAATTAACAGAATGATTATCATGCTATGAAGAACATAAAGGTACCTGTGCATCCAAAACAATGACAACAGGGTAAGTTGTCCCACCCTAAGAGGTTGTGTCAGTGTAAGAGAAAGATGAGGGAGGTGTCAATCAAGTGTAGCTTGCACACTCACAGTCTAGATGAAAGGTCTAATGAGGTAACATCAGTGTAAACACATGTGTGGGTGGACTGTGGGTGTGTAGCAGCTTTGAGGTTAATGCTGACGTGTTTCATAGAGTCACATTCATAACTTTTGGCACAGTGGAAGCACTGAGAGTGGGAGTGAGCGGCTTTAATTTATTCTGCATCGAGATTAAAACTTCACCTCAAACTTAACCTTGAAATCAACATTGTGAGGTTAACTTCACAAGCATCATCACAGGCAGGCTTTTCAATGAATATCCTTTAAATGATCCATCCTCATACGGCCCAGCTTTAGTTAAACTGTCAACCTAAATGTATCCACCTTTATCAAACTGCTAATAAGCATGTATGTTGGTAGCATTATTTTAGAGTAGGGCTGGGCGATATGGCCAAACACCTGTATCACGATAAAGGATTTTTCATTTCTCGATAACGATCTTTCCTGTTTTCTGGTAATTTAACAAATAATTGGTCCCAATGAAATAACCACATAGTA
This sequence comes from Semicossyphus pulcher, assembly GCF_022749685.1. Classification (NCBI taxonomy): domain Eukaryota; kingdom Metazoa; phylum Chordata; class Actinopteri; order Labriformes; family Labridae; genus Semicossyphus; species Semicossyphus pulcher. The sequence goes on along the minus strand of NW_027211693.1, from coordinate 33,374,215 downwards.
AAGCCTATTTTTGGATAATCCTGCATGAATTAAATACTTGACAAACAAAAATTTCCGTTTTCACTTGGGCTGAGCCTGAGTCCGTTCCTGCACGTTAATGTTCATGTTAATAAACGTCGCCTCCCTCTATGGTTCGCCCTAGGTTCACTCGCACGATTAGAACGTAAAGCGTTGTCAAAATGACGTAAAGCAGTTGGTTTTGTGACATCATGATAGAGGCGGTATAGAAAAACATATGATGGACATTTTCACATTGTTTTAACGACATATATTGTCATATTGCCAAGCCATATTTTAAAGCACTTGCTTTAAAATATCAACAGCTTGTGCAGCATGAACTAACATCGTAATTGCTGCTAAGTTATGGTAAGTACATGAATTACAATCATATTGTGCTTAAGCAGCATGGGCTTTATAAGTCCGTAGAAACACAATACTGAACAAAGCATATCAAGATTGTAATTAATGTACATTAACCTCACCCTTACTCACTATGAGCAGTGACTGGAGTCTGCTCTCACTCCCAACTCATCAAAAAAGGCTGCTGCAGTGGCCCAGCTCTTCAAAATATAATGTCGCTTGAATGGAATCGTAAGAAGCTGACTCCTTTTTAAGTTATGCAAGAAAACATGATGTACGTACACAAGTTACTGCTTATACAGTGTGGTGGTAACGTAATGTATGGAAGTTACTTAACTAGCGTATGTATGTTTGTATGTATGTATGATTTGTTACCTAACTAACCAAGTTTTTGTGGTGCCTAAACAAACCTGCAACCGTGTGGAAACAACAAGCTTTAATGAATTATTGTTGCATGTTTTTCAGCAAGCTTTATTTTGAAAATCTAATTGGCCGATGGCTATTTATTATTGCTGGCTTAGCTGTTTTATTTTGAAAGTCTAACCAGACATTTAATTTGTATTAATGCTGACCTGATGTGTCAAACTGACTCTAGAGGGGTAATTAGATCTTCATATTATGAAGCTTTGGGTTAGGGTTAGAGTCACCACGCTGCCATGTTTCAGGAGGTGGGAGTTAGAAGGAGTTGGTTATTAGGAGGAAATCACGGGATAAAAGTGGTTGTTGAGGAAATTGTAATGCAGAACAAGGGAAAAAATGCTTGATAATGACTGGAGTGAACATGCCACTAATATGTATGTTATGAGCGAATATGACCGACACTGTATTCACTAGATTTAAAGTTTACAGCCACAGTCAGCCATTACACAAAGGCAATTAGACGTCATGTTAAAGCAGAACATGACTGTTCCCTGCTTAAAACGATGCTCTGATAACCCAAATCATACTTCCTGACGGTTACTACACAAAGGAAGAGCAGTGCTAAGTACAACTTTGTGTATAAGCCTCAAAGACAGGTCATAATAGTCTCATTGAAATGTGACTTTTATTTTAGTTGTCTCAATTATTTTGTGAGAGCAGGTGTCGTTTTCTTTATTCGAAGGTGGATATTTCATTTTGGTCAGAAACTCATTATCCCTTACAGGACAAAAAAGGGGAAAAAACCTATTCACAGGACAGAATTTGAATGAGAAATGAATTTAATTTAATGGTATGGCCCTGAAGGGGCTCTGGAAATTCTACTGGAGTGCTGTCCTTTAATTCATAGCTGCCAGGAGAGACAGGGAAAAGGAAGAATGGGAGTCTGACACACTTTGCTGCTTTCTTGTAAAAACAACTTGTGACTCTTGAAAGTTTGCACAGTGTTGCTTAGGTTTCATGACTTTAGGGGATAAAGAAATACAAGCACAGACGTCTGTGCTTTTTTCCCCCCTTCCTCTTGAGAAGTTTACTCCCCGAGGCCGCGATGGCCTCAGCAGACAGGTGACAGGATAGACGCTAATCGGCTTCTACGAATGTCACTAAAGGGTGTGAAAATAGCAGCCAAGTAGCTACAACGGAGCAGCACTGGTGGATTTGTCCACGTTTAATGAGGCAGCTGGTGGGGAGGCGAGCCATTGTTTTCCTCTCATTGGGGATGCATTGAGTAATTTGCGGTAACCAGGGAGATGCCATCCCCTTTCATCCCTCCTCAAATGGCCGCCTGGCCGCAGCGGATGCCAAAAATGCTCCGGTACCATTCCTGAGCACATTGTTGGCATTCAGCAGACATGGGCCACCGCTGCTGCAAATATGCCCCCACAGCTTAATAATGTGTCATCGAGAAAATAACAGTGTAATTAAAGCAAATAACACTGAAGCATAACCAACCATGTAGAGACAAACTTAAGAGTAAATGCTTCCAACATGGAATACGTGTGTGAAACGTTTAAGCATGACAGACAGCAAAGGTAGCAGTGGTGATGGTGTACAATGTTCACCCCAACTAACATGGATGAAAATGATAATATACTTAGAATAGATGCTTGAACCTTTTCAAAGCTGTGGGAACCAGTGCTGGACCCATCATTTCTAATGTATGTTGTACAGGAACCCATCAACATATCCCTCAGCAGTGTTTGTTTAAAGCAAATCAGACTTAAAAGCAAAACTGACCATCTTGCATACCATGCTTCTGCATGTCCAACTATGACTTCAGCCGGCGCTGCATTCACTGCCTTCTGTTTATAGTACAATCTCTATCAGACTCTTTTCTTTCTCTAATTCATCACTCAACACCGTGGCTGTATAAATACTCATTGTCAGTGTTACATAAAAGTTCTGTGATAATATGGTGCACAGTGTTTGAAAGCGGTCTGCATGATTTAGCCGTGCACCTTCATTAAGTTTGGTGACTCAAGAAACGAAAAGTCTCAAAATGAAAGCAGCAGAAGACAAAATAAACAGATTTGATGTTCTGTTTTTAACAATACTGACTCTACCTGATGAATGTCCTTCTTTTAATCTCCATGTAACCACATTCCAAATGAAGTCTCAAGCTACGTCGGGGATAACCCCGAGGACATCATCAGGGTTATTCTTTCAGACTAGCCAAAGCACCGCATAAACTCAGGAGGCCGGTTTTATAGGTTGAATAGATCTTAAAATAAACAGCTGTTCATTTGTGCCTCAGCAGACTGTGCTGTGATACAGTGCTAATGTAACTTTGACAAAAGTAACTGCTGACTTGATGATTTCCACCTTGATGAATTACACAACACAACCAATGGCAACACTTGGTGACAGAATGAGTTCTGAATGGCAACCATCTGTTTGGAGTGCATGCGCTTCTATAAGCAGATGAAGAACTTAATATTTGTAATCCAAGTAACTTTTCACGGTTGTTCCAAAACATATTCACACACTATAAATCCTTCAAACTCTCAGTTTGTAGTTTCTAAATTGTCCATAAAAGAGGACTGACTGCTTAACTGTAGAAACATCTTTGTTTAGATCTCAAATACACATGAAGCAGTCTGTGAACAGAAACAATAAGAAACATTTGTTTACAAATCAGAGAAGAGAAGTTTCTGTTGATACACTGAAGAGATGACTTCTACTTTTTAACATTTAATCACATCTGCTCTTTGAAATAGAGCTCCCTCATGAATGCATTAGTCTAGTTCTTTTAAGCAGATACAAACTTAGCAAAGGGACACATACAATTAAAAAGGAGAGGGAACCAGTTGAGGGAAATATATAAAACAACATACTAAAAGATGAAAAAACTTCCCTTCAGTAAACATGATACACAGAGAAGAGAACAGAGACTGCATATTGCATGAAAATGACTATAAAACTCTTTTGGGGAGATGGTCCAAAAAGTGAATTCATGTTATCTGAATTGATGAAAAGTTTTTCTGCTGAAACTGTCACGCTACGTTCGAGTGCTGCTCGGAGAGCTGAAGACTGAAGACTGTGAAAGCAGTGCCTTTGCCCACTAACCTGTTGAACAATTACATGTAGTATTCGTTGCCCTGCTTTTGGTTTGATCAGGCTTAAAAATAACTTAAAAAGTGAGCACACATGTTGGGATGTTTGCACAAAGAAACAACAGGAAACGAGAGTGAGGTCTAAAATCTGACATGTTGGAGCATCACGAGGGGATCTGAAGCAGAAAACACCAAATAGTGTAAATGATGTAAGAAATAGAAAAGTTTGAGAATATATGCTTTTCTTTATTCTTTTCTTTTGATCAGTTTGTGAATACTTTTCTGTTACTTCTATTTTCATCATCATCAAACACCTCTTATGCAGCCTCTGAAATGTCCTTTTCTGTTAAATTCACAGGAAACGAGGCAAAGTAGAGACAATGCCTCAAATAGAATGAATGAAAAGTAGATATTTTTAATGTATTTATTTTCTTTTTGAACTAAAAGCCTTTAAACATCAGCTCTCCTCCTGCAGACCAGTTACACCATTTCACACTCTGTGCTGTGTTCTTAGCTCACAGTGCCCCTTGTGGCCAATTTAAATTTCATGCATGCTACTCTCCTGATCCTGCAGGGCTTTCCAAACACTTCTCGCTGCAGTTTCACCCAAAATAGACGTGTATTTCACCAGAAAGCCCATCAGACAAGGTGATTGTACTGCGAGGAGTCAGCACAGACTTGCATCAGTGTCTCTACAGCAGGTGAGATTAGAACAGCAGGGAAAAACACCATCAGGCTGCTTGTACATTTTTCATTATACCAATGTCTAGTGGGTTAAATTACAGTGAAAATAAACTATTTCTACAAGCTATGCCATTGCAGCCCCTCAAGGACCCCTGAAGCTTCCAGGAACAAACTCTGCACAGGAGCCAAGTCACTGCAGCAAAACGCTGGGCTGAAAAGACACTTTTCCAGCCAATTTGAGTCTTTTATTTAAGCATCCAAATGATTTTCCTGCTCTGTTGAAGGACGGCAGGATTGAAAATATGACAGCGCAAAGAGAAAGGATGGGAAACAGAGAGGGAGAGTTTGGAAGGGGTGGACATATCAGATTCATATCCCCCCCACATCGCTTTTTTTAGTTCATAACTGCCAAGGGTATTAATAATTAATGAGGACAATTCTCTGGCGTCTGGATGAGTCATACTTTCTGCTACTTGGTTTCCCAAAAGCCCCATAGGTTGGATTAACACAGAAACAGGAATCTGAATTTTTAACCCTAAAAATGGACTGGGTATGAATGTTTGATAGGTTCCTAAAAACAGATGGAACAATGATACCTGCCGGGGAACAGTACCACAGGAGCTTCCAAGCTTAAAAAGCAAGATCAGTTTTAGGATGTTTGGACATGGAAGTCACTGAAAGAGAGACTAAAAACAACAACGTTCAACAGAATGTGAACGAGGTTACATTAACAAAAGGCAGAATTAGCTTATAATACGTCTTTGAAAGCTGATTTTCTCACATTTGTGGAGCATCAAAAGCAGATTTGACCCCCAAAACAGCACATGTTCAAGCTTCAAATGTTTGTCTTCACGCTAGAATTTGTTGAAATAACATTTTAGCACAAAAACCAAGAAAAAACAGTGTTCGTGAAACTTCAGAGAGGCTTTTAACTCTGTGATAAAGCAAAAAAAAGGCTTCGTGGTCTTAAGTGAAACAAGCAGCAGTTTGCACGGACAGTTTCCTCAAACTAAACGGGCTAAGCAAACACATATTATGCTTGAAGGGCAGCCAGTGTTTGTACATGAACAAAACAAGTACAACATTCTGTCACTTGAGCTGGAGACTGTCCAAAACTGAGCCGTCAGACAATCCGACTTGTTCTGTGAAATACTCAAAGCGGGGTTTAAAGAAATCGACGACTTCAGAGGAAGAATAGTTTTTTTTTTTGTTCATTTAAAGCAGCCTGAAAAAGCTGAGAGGACGGGAGCTAAAAGAAAAGGGGGGACACAGTGCAAATAGGTGCTGATTTTAATACCTTGATTTCAACATGATTATACAAGAGAAAATTAACCAATATACAGGAGATTTATGACCGATAGAAAATTGTATTTATTATACTTTCCAAGATACATTCTATTCATTTGTAATGTCAATAAACACTCATTTTAACGTAACAATACTTTTTAAATAAGGACGGGATAGAGTTAGGTCGATAAAATCATTTTGAAATCTGCCTTGACAATATAACCTCAAACTAAATAAATTAAACAAAATTATTTGAAGCCATCTTGACTGAGCATTTTTACTAATATTGCACATGATGTTTCATGATATGATTCTGCCCAAATCTAACAATTTAGAGCTTCAATTAGCAAGCCTTCCTGTCCACAGCGTCTCCACTCCCCCACCCCAACAATTCTGAAACCATATCAAGTTTAATGCACATTTATTTTGGTTGCATAATGTTAATAAGAAACCTTTTACAAGATACTGTGGGAGATATAAGAATAAGGAAACTGCTTGAAACTTCACAGACTCTATCAGGCCTCGGCTTTGTCGTGCGACACAATAAAAAGGAAACATCACAGATCACATTTCACAACCCTCGTCCAGCGGGTTGAGTTCTTCAGGAAACTGAGAGAAACAAAAAACCCTTGAATCGACTCAACAGTCACTTCTCGTGGCCTGAATAAGCTCTGATGCGTCATTCTATCAAGTCCTTTTCCACTCTTTGTGTATTATTCTTTTTAAATAATACCGTTAAATAATCCTGCATAGAAAAATAAATTAACTATGTTTGTTAAATCTTTTTACTACGAATTGAGAGCTGACAAAGGGAGGTGGATCACCGATTGAATTCTATTAGCGGTTTGTTTGACATTTCTGGCTGTAGTCTCTTGATGAGGATGCTCCGTCGTACAGTATTTATGTGTATGTGTGTGCGTGTGTAGTCGTTTGTCCTTCCTTGTAATTTACAAACCAGTCCCACAGATACAAATAATGTAAGACTTACAAAATAAATTCCAGGTTACGCTTACATAGCAAGCAGCTTTGTAAATTTTTATATCCTTGGGTTTTTCACGTTTCAGAAACAACGTCCTCTGACTGTGTATGTGCCGTTAAATCTCACCCAAAACATACAGGTACTGTAAGTAGCAATTTTGAAGGGGAACACAACTCCATTCAGAAGACACTATATTTAACATGGCTCTTTACATAAAGAGAACAAGTCATGAAATCATTCCACAAAAAGAGTTTTGCAGTGCCTCCAATTACCGTAAATGGAAAGCAGGAGCCTCCCGGCAAAGAGCAGGTGCACTGCTACTGGTGTGTAATCCAGACAAGATGGCAGAGAGAGTCTGCAGCCGAATCCTGAAAGCATCCCCAAGAACAAACAGATATCCTCGCATGTTTAAAAAAGAGCAAAGTAGCATCCATTGAGTCACCAACTCTGTTAAGCGCATCCCAGATGTAGTGATTCTGGAAACTTTCCAAAGCAAAGAAAAAAGTAACAACTAACAACCAATGTGCCCTCCTTTTTCTTTTTTTCTCTTTTCTAAAAGAGGGCTGAAGATGGGTCGGTATATTCTCAAGCACTGTCTTCAAGACCCTTTGATTTGGTTGGAAAAACAAAAGGAGGAGAAAAAGAACAACAAGAACAAACAAAAATATGAAGTTAAGTACCCATTTCATTAGCAGCAAAAATAACATGACTGTCTGGTTGCTTTTTCGGGTGCCCTGTGGTATGTATGTGGGATTCATACATGTAGTGGCATGGAATATCCAAAAAGGTCTTTTACTGTGAAACAGATCCACGCTGATTCTAGTAATAGCTTTTGTAGTGTGGAGCCATTTTGTCCATCTCTGCATTGGTCATTAAGGGTTTCCAGAAGGCACTTTTTTGCTGTGTGTGGGAGTGTCTGTGTGTGTGTGTGTGTGTGTGTGTGTGTGTGCATGTGTGTGGCTGCAGAGAGGGAGATGAAGACAGAAAGAGAGAAATCTTGGGGGGTTGAATGGTGTGTGTGTGTGTGTATGTGTGTGTGTGGGTATATGGCCAGAAAGAACCAAAGAAAGGCAGATGTGTTTGGCTGTCTGTCTGCCTGTATGTGTGTCTGACTTCCTTGTATGTGCGGTGTAATCAATGCACTAAATCGAACACAACAATCCCTACATTTTACTCAGTGCAGTCTGCTCCTCGAGCACCTGCAGATAATCAGGCGTTCCTTGGAGCTTGGCTTTGAGCTCATAATACTCACTTTTTCTCTGCTCCACCACGATCTTACTGTGGTTCCCACCTATCAGCGACGACTTCTTCATCTTTTTATCCAGCGTTTTCTCTGGGTAGCGGATCTCATAACCACCCATCCCTATACTGTTGAAATCTCTTTTGCTGTCCAGGAAGTTCTGGATGAACATGCTGGGCTCTCGGTGAGGGAGGAACTCCTCTAGTTCATCGATGGTGCTCAGACGCTTGTTGCGTTCCAGGGTGGAAAGCGAGTCTTTATCCTTGTCGGCACTATTACGGAGGATGATCTTCTGCCTCTGCGAATCTGCAAACTTGAACCCAGCATCCATGTCTGAGGAGCGACCGATCCCACAGGTGTGGCTCTTGCCGATGTGCTCGATGGTCTGGGGGATGAATGTCTCACCTCCCAAGTCGTCTCCCGGGATGGAGCTTTTTTTGCCAGATTTGTGGCCGTGTCTGCGGAGCTGCAGCGACATGGAGCCGCACTCCTGACTGCCAAGCCCCTCCTGCCTGCCCACTGGTTTCTTATTCCGCCTCAGGACGAAGACTAGAAGGCAGAAGGCCACGAACACAGTCAGGATAAGCACTACGAGAATGCTGAGGATCATGATGGAGAGAGGCACGGGCCCTCCGGGTGGTGCTTTGCCGACTCCAGCAGGCGACACTGAGGTCAAAACAGGGGTGGCGCTTGTGAGAATAAACGGTGGTCTCGCAACAAGCTTAGGACACAATATCTCATTTTTTAAGAGTCGCAGCTCAATGTTGGAGAACTGCACAGGGGAGGCACACTTCACCTCTTTGGCAGCCACTCCATCACTTAGCTTCTCCAGCCAGAGTTTGAGGGCGACAAGATCGCAGGAACACTCCCATGGGTTCCCTTCCAGGTCTATTTGGGTCAATGATCGCAGCTGGTCCAAGACACCACTCACTGGCAGGGTCATGAAGTGATTGTTTTTCAGATTCAGTCTTGCTAAAGAGACACCCGCAAACACATACGCTGGGAGACTCCGCAGAACGTTGTTGTTGAGATACAGAAGTTGAAGGTTCGGCATGGAGTCGAATGTGCCCGCTAAGATTTCTTTTATGGCATTGTATTCCAAATATAGGTACTGCAGATTTGCGAGGCCCAAAAACATCTCTGGGTGTAACTGTTCAAGCTGGTTTCCATTCAGATACAGTCTCCTCAGGTTAGTAAGGTTTGCAAAAACACCTTTCTGGACAGTCACAATTTGATTGCTGCCAAGATGTAGCAAATCTAAGCCTTCAAACCCTTGGAAATCAGTCGGGCTGATGTCACGGATGTAATTCCCACTCAGGTGAAGTTTCTTGGCATTTGGGGGTTTGGGAATGAGATCAGCTAAATTTTTAATATTCCTTTCCTGACAGCTGACACTGATGCCAAAGTCAGAGGGGTGGGCTTTACAGCTGCAGGGCTGTGGACACAACAGTGGAGGGGTCCGTGTCTGAAAAGAAACAATTTGACTATTTCTTCCAAAAGGGGGTAAACCAGCCACAATGCCGTTACCGTAAATCTTAGAGGAATCAGTGGTTTTTGGCGCTTTTGTGGCTAAAGGAGCCACGGTGGTTGGGGACATTTTGGAGGGTGACTGCCCATTATCAGGTGGTACTGGCGGCATCCTAACATCAAAGTCACTTCCTGTTCCCATGGGACAAAGCTCCTGTTTGTTGGTTTCTTTTAGGAGTCTCCCATACAAGTCACTTGGTGTTTCACATATGGCCTCGCCGATAAAAATATTATAGGGCATGTTTTCAAGCCATGCCTTGAGAGGTGCTAAATCACAGGTACAGTTCCAGGGGTTGTCATCCAGCTGCAGCTCTACAATTCGCCCAATATGCTCCAGAACCCCCAAATACGGAAGCTTCTGGATTCTGTTCCCCCTTATATCCAGGTGTGTGAGAGAGGCAAAACGGAATATGTTGTCAGGAAGGGCCTGTATGAGATTATCATTCAGGATGAGCACTTTGAGTTTGTGCAGTTTATTAAATGCTCCCTTTTCAATATATTTTATCAAGTTGTAGTCAGCCTGGAGATATTCCAAGTTTTCTATCCCTTGGAAAGTGTCCGCTCTCAACACCTTCAGCTCATTATTGTTCAGGTGTAGCTGTTTCAACGCGCTCATCCCCATGAAGGCTCCACCTTCGATGTTCTGCAGTTTATTGTTCCCCAGCTGCAGTGACACAGCGTGGGTGAAGTTGAGGAAGGAGTTTGGGTAGAGGATTATTAAGAAGTTGTTCTGAAAGTTCAGGTGGTAGAGTGATGAGGCCGGGGGGAAGAGCTGCGTGGGCCGATAGACAGTGATCTTTTCACAGTTGACGTACAGCACGTTTTCCACTGACATGCAGGAGCAGGCGCTGCAGGTCTCGGCCATCAAGTCCGAGACGGACGGGTCTGCCATCTGGGGTCCGTCCGACATGGAGGGGGAGGAGAGGGAGGAGGAGAGGGAGCCGGAGATGGAAGAAGAAAAGGCTGCCAGCAGGAATACGAGCAGCATCTCGCCGGTTAGAAATCCTCCCCCAGAAAACCATTTAGTAACCTTTGGAGAAAAAAAAAGTTGCATGCACCAACATTCACGCACACACACACACACACACACACACACACACACACACACACGGGCGTACATGTGTGCAAACAAGGTATTTGTGCACACACAAACAGACAAACACACAGAGAGCAAACCATCAAAATGTATATTTGACATGCTTATACTGAAAATTCAGTGTTATTTTTTTATCACGAAAACACACCAGGGAAAATATTCTTTTTTTTCTGTAAATATAACAATATTAAGATTAAGCCATGCTAATATTCACATTACTTATAATGGCACTTTTTATTAGAGTGTTTACAGTGCATAGCTTTTGCTTTGTAACAAAGATTCAACCTCTTCATTAATCAAACACCGAGGCAGATTCTGCGATACTGATGGAGCAGAACCATTTGCTCTGACTGTTACTTAAACCCTGAACAGCTGCACATCTCTGCGTCTTATTCTGACACCAAAGCATTAAGCATCGTCTTGGAAAATGTCTTAAGATAGCGGAACATCTATGTTGTTCCCCTCTTAGCAGGTCCAACATAATCAAAGTCAAACGGCTACAGTTCTCTTTTTCATTTGAAGCCAGCAGCAGCTCAACCACTAAGCAGCACATTCAGGTTATTTAGGAAAGCAACTGTGGGAGCAAGGGGAAGAGGAAGATTTGGGACTGTGCCCATCGCTGACATATTGAGAGGGTTTGACCGGCACGCATTTTTCACATAGACAGCCTTGTTTATAATGCACACCAAATATATTAAAAGAAAACGTTTCTAGATTCTAGAAATTAAAAATATAAACAAATCCGGTCATTTTAAAGGAACACGGATTGAATATAAATAAATAAAGACTTACCCAAAGCTGAGGTGGTAATGAATGCGGCTCCCTCCGGAGACACGGGGCAGCATTGGTGAGACATGGATGGAGGTGCGCAAACAGTTCTCCCAGCTGAAGTCAAACGTAGTCAGTTCGTGGAGCGCAACAAGGTTTCTCCCGCTCCTATATCCCCATGCAGGCTACTGTATATCAACCCGGGCCAGGCAAACTGGAGGGGGGTGCGGTAGAGATGGAGAGAAAGGAGAGGGGTGGGGGTGGGGGGGAGCTCCGATTTCACCCGATGCGTCTCTTACTGACGGGCTCCTCTTGCTTGGAAAAATCACCCCTCTGGTCAGTCGGTCCCCAAGGTGGTTGTACTACCTCCATGGGAGAGTATTCATTTGGTTGCAGGACAGAAAGATAGAGACTTGGAAACGGGAGAGAGAAGGGGGAGAGAGAGAGATAGAAAAAGAAGGCGAGAGGGAGAGAGAAAAGGGAGAGGCAGACAGCTTTTAGAGATCTTGACGGCGCGTCCGGCGACTCCAAGGCGTGAAAAAAGGCGCAAGGTGGTCGCTGATGCGGTGGACGGAGTCCGTCATTTTTTGGCGTTGTTCTTTGTGCACACTGGAGAAGGACTATAAGCAGGGGAGATGATAAAAAGAGGGGAGAGAGGATGACCAACACTCTGCGTCTGGCTTCAACTCGACTCAGCAACCCCCAACGATCCAATGAATAAATGCTGGTTTGTTTCGAGCGAAGTTGCGCACCGGGATAATGCTTCTGATGGTGAAAGCACCAACAACGCTCCCATCAGGTTATGTGGTCAGTATTTTCCATAGAGGCGGCATAAATCCAGTCTCAAAACAGTTATTTTAAGCCAACAGTTTATTTGCACGCAGCGGCAGAAGAGGTGCCTATTTCAGTGTCCATCCAACGGGAGTGTTTAAAAAATAATACAATTTTAAAAAGGGCTTTGGTGACATCGAAGCTTCGCTCCTGGACGAAAATAAATCGGAAAAGTACAAAGATGAGCGAGAGAGACAAGTCAGGAAAACAGAAACCGGTGCGTAAAAATGAATAATGCAGTTATTCAGCCTTTAGTCCGCTGCGGTGCAAGTGAAGAGCCGCTGGAAACTCCGCGCTTTCTCCCGCTTCCATCGGTCCACACTGAATGCAATCAAAATACACTTGGAAACAGGAAAGGTAGTTATATTCTTAAAGCCAAAAAATATCCATTTGGAGGAAAATGGAGAGAGTTTAAAGAGAGGAAGGCAGGCTTGTTTCCCTCCTGTAAAGACAGAGCAGTATCCGTGTCAGGCGCATAAGTATGCTGGCTCCTTCTACAGCCGCATTCACTGAGCTTCCCACACGACTAAAAGAGGAGAATGCAGAGATGTAGAGAGAGAGAGAGTGAGAGAGAGAGAGAGAGGGCAGGGAGGGAGGGAGGGAGGGAGGGAATTGAGAGGGGGAGATAGAGAGAAAGGGAGAGGGGGGGGGGGGGGGGTCTGTCACATAGACCGAAAACGGAAACCTTCAGACCTTGAAACAGATCCGTTATTTTCACTCGATTTCTGAATTTCTGACACTGTTTTGAGATCTTCTAATTTACATGTATTTTTTTGTACAGGGAGCCTCTCACCTGTTTTTTTTCATCTGTGTAACCTCCAAGGGGATGGAGATGAAAAGCGGATGAAACGAAGGGAGGAGGGTGTATGTGTGTGTTTGCGGGGGATAAAAAAGCGCTTTACCTGCCAAATCGTCGCATTGGACTTGACTTGCGCGACACGACCTGAGCGCGTCCCCGAGGTCCGATTGGAGAAATGTTGGTAAGGGAGCGAGAGAGGGAGCGTGTGTGCTTAAAACCCGGCACGGGAGCGCGCCTGTGAGCGGCATTTTAAATAGAGAGGAGAGAAAGAGAGAGGAGGAGAGGAGGAGGAGAGGGGGTTATTATTCAAGAGTGCTGCAGTCAGATGGGCTGCAAGAGGGAAAAGGGGAGAAGGAGGTGGGAAATCAGTCAATCAGAGGCTGATGCGGTTCACATTTTTCTCTCTTTTTGTGTGTTTTGCAGGAGAGAAGGGATCGGAGCTGAGAGGAGAGGAGTGGAGATGGATAGAGCGGCGGAGAGGAGGAGAGAGGAGGAGATGAGCGCCCTAAGGTACGGCTACACCCTGCTGCTTATTTTATTGTTTTCCAGAATTGTATATTAGCTCAATAAAATGACTGACAAGCTCTCTCTCTCTCTCTCTCTCTCTCTCTCTCTCTCTCTCTCTCTCTCTCTATCTATCTATCTATCTATCCATCTTTATTTATTTATGGGAGATGACTCCGGCGAGTTAAGTGGCAGCGTGGCGCAGCGCCATCGCTCTTGTACACAAAACTGACACCCATGGGAGAAAAGGGAGTCGGACCTGAAACCTGACAGTGTCAGTGGCCTCACCGGAAGCCTCACCTCTGGTTTACTCTTGCAACAGGTGCCTGAGCCAAGTGACGCACACATAACACCAGGCTGGAGAAAGGGAAGATGGGAAGTATGGATTTCACAGCGTGGGTGTGTTCGCGGCGACTGGTGTCACCTTTTATCAAATTAAATTTACCTCAGCTGACGAAAAGAAAAATGTGTGCGGGTGTGATTAAGGTCCACATCATTCAACATGTCTAAATATCTGTTGCTAGTTGTTGTTTGGTTATTAATGGAAGTATCTATTTATGTATATTCTTATGTATATTATTTCGATCATTCGACTGTTTGTTTTGTTCCAACTTCCAACTCCAACCTAGAAATATTTGTGATGTATAACCATTAAACCATTTATGTTGGTTCCAAATAAAAGTGAAAATGAGAGATAAAATAGATCCTATATCACATTTTTCAATCGAAATTGGTAAATCATGTGTTACAGGCGGTGCATCATGCTTTCTCTGTTGCTTTCATTAAAGAAATATACAGACATAAAAATAATACAGCAAAATAATATAAAAATATACAGCATGTTGTGTGACGAGGAACACAAAATGCCATTCATGTGGGGTACCGGTTTAGCTCGGTGGTGTGTAGCTGCACCATCACCAAAGCAGCGGCTCCAGGTTCAACTCCGACCCTCAGCCCTTTGCTGCAGGTCATCCCCACTCTCTGTTCCCTACTTTCTGACTCTAACCACAGTCGTATCAATAAAGGCAAAAACAGTCTAAAAAAATGCCACTCATGTCACGTACATGTGTGTTTTTATTGTGCCTGTAACTGCAAAGGTTACTTTTCTTGTGACCCTCACATTCAGAGGTGATATATATGCGCTCTGCAAAGTGCATATTCGATTGTAACGTGCCGACTTTAACTGTATTCACTTTAAGTTTGACTGACGTATTATGACAAAAAGTAAATGCATTCAATTGTACTGCCTGAACAGTGAATTGTGCGTTTATGATGCTTTTACAGTCGTCTGCCTTTGACACAACCCCCCTCTGCTACATAAAGCCAGCTGCTAATTAAGAACCCTTCAAACTGTAAGTTATCATGTTTTAATAGAACATTCTGTCTCAATTATTTCTCATCCAGCTTGAATCCAGCTGCCTTTTCATGCAATTTATCCTTCCAACATTTCTGAAAGAGCCCACTCACTCACTTGATTGATTCACAGTAATGTATTCAAACATGGGTGTGGTTCAGTCCTTACAAGCTGCTTCAGAAGTCACCCTGCCACCTGCTTGAAAAGAGCAAATCAGGCATTCCTCCCCAGTGTGTGTAGATTAAAATGTGGGCCTGTGTGTGTACGAGTGTGCTGATATTTGACAGTCTTGGACATGTTCCTGCTCTGGCTGTGAGTGGCCTGAGGGAAGCAGGCCTACCAGAGAACGAGCCAGACAGTTGGCAAGGCCTCTGCTTCCGTCTCAGCTGTCGTTGGTAGTCTGGCCATGTGGCTGAGACTCTGCTTCCTGTGTCCAAACACTGGAAAAAGCTTGCATCTTGAGCGCTCTAATCCCATTTGTTGGATTAAAATAAAGCATTTTAATATGTGTTTAAAGGGATTTAGTGTCACACCCCTCGTTTGCTCTTTGTTTCGTCCCTTTTGTCCCACAGTGAATGTGCTGAGACTGTGTCCTGTGCTGAGGATTGTGTTTGATGTGTCACCCCCATCTGGACAGAAAAGTAACTGCACTGCACTCATAAGACTGGCAGATAGTGCTGCTCAGGGGAGGCCTGCTCACTCTGTTTCCTTGTTTTAGTTACGTTTCATGGATTTTGTTTTAACAGCGTGGCACCAAGCCATGCTCGCTGATCAATGGCTTCGGCCTGTTTGCATCACAGACACCTGTTGAGCTGCGGCAGATGTTTGCCAGCAGCAGCACTGATGCAAAACTAATACTGATACGGACCTAATGTCAGCGAGAAAGACATTTTATTTTCCTTTCACAGAACAAATGAAAACGTATCGGAAAGGTTTTTGTTTGTTTGTTTGATTAATATTTATTTAAAGGGGGGGGGGGTTAAAGGTTGTTAGAAATAATCAGTGTGTCTATATGATTTAGGTCCTTCTCCAAACGAGTCCTGGCCCAAAATGTAAACACAGGGTATCATTTCCGCTGGACTTGTTAAAATCTGGATATTGACCCCTGCACTTTTATTATTTCAGGTTGACTTACTCAGATGTACTCAAACCTGTTTGTCTTTAGACAGCATCTTCTTACTATCCAGCTGTTGTCCGTGTAAGAGAGGAGTGATGGTAAAATATAAGAACTCCTGAGGGCCTAGAGAAACCCACTTCCCATTACTAACTTACATGCACGTTACCCACAGGGCCACCATCCTCAAAGGACAATGCTTGATCAGTAACAAGAGAGGTCAGACCAGGTGCTGCTCTCACATGCACTTTCAGGACTTTTTTCTTTTCTTTCTTGACCTTAGCAACCAGTGAAAACTTTGTTGTCTTCAATTATTGCAGCATGTTCTCAGCTGTTTACGAAGCAGTCGTTACTTCCTGGTGGTCATTTTTCACCAAGTTACAGGACTACATACAGACAGCTGTCCAACACTATGACAGACAGCGGTGTCCCTCAGAGAAAAATGCTACTTTTACTGCAGATTTGCATAAATCCTTACAACAAACCATATCTGAGTGTGGTATTTAAGAGCAGAAATCGATGGTTATTTTCAGTAAGGTTCTTGTAGTATAGGTTCTGTACAGTAATGAAGTATATTACAGTAACACACTGATGGAAAATGAGGCACAGAGTGGGTGGAAGGCGTCCTCGACAGTCTTTCAGCCTGCGGTAAATCTAGTCTCAGTACGAGACGCGTCACATGATGATCCAAGGAGAAGAGGCCTGCAGTCTTTCACTGAGAGCCCCGGTCTGCAGTTTATGAAAGTCTAATGTACGCCGTAAAAGGCGGGCTGAACATGATGTAGTATTAAGATGACCAAGATTTTACTGCTCCAAGCTGTAAATCTAACACTGGTGTCTGTGGTGTAGTGCGAGTGGAGCACACAGTGTTCTTTAATAGAGGTGAATATGAGATCACTGGCTCCAGTCTTCAAAGTGAAAATAAGAAGAAACACTGACACGTCATTGACACATAGGTTTTATTAAAACATGAGCCCTCCCACCAGTGGTGGATGAGGCACCAGAAAGACAAGACAGAGCAAAAGTACAGCTATCAGACCAGAAAGACTACAGTATGTCTAATATTTAATATTAGAAGTCTTATAGTATCTGATATTTACTGTACTTATGTATCATGTAGAATTAGTATCAGAAAATTACCTCTAAGTATTGAAAGTAAAATAAAGTAAATTAAGTTAATATCAAAGAAAGTGATCAGAATTTTGAGAATAATCATTTTTAACTCTAAATCAGGAAATGGAGACACCTGAAGAAAAACAAGTCTCACAACTTACAGGCCCTTTTGGTGAAAATCAAGTTTTTAACCATGGTCTTCGTCACCACCGTCACCTTTCACCGGAGTAGCTGTTGCTGTCTCTGCCTCTGTCGCACATCCAGTATCACCGTCTACTCACCTGTTGCTTCTCGCTTGCATCTGACACGTCTGGACATGACCTCAAAAGTGAAACAGCAGTCCCTTGTTGCACTTTTGCACTTGATTTATACGTCTTCTTCTTTCTCTTCTTTTACTTCTTGAAGGTTTTAGAGCCAGTCTGCTGCCATCGTCAGTTCTAACTGCTCAGTCTCCCTAAAATAATAATAATCCAAAATCATTAGACTAGAAATTTCTCCCCATTTCATTTTGAGTAACAAAAACTTTTAGGAGAAATGTATCAGAGTAAAAGTACACATTTTATTCAGGAAATGTTGTGGATTGAAAGTTGACAGAAAAAAAACTCAAGTAGAGATCCAGAAAATACGTAACAAAGTACTTTGTTACATTACACCACGGCCTCTTACAAGGACACAGATGTTATTCTCATAGATTTTCACTTTGTTTCTCCTGGACATGGACATGTTTGAGAGAGATCACCATATCATGTCCAAGTGCAATATTCTAATTGGTTGAATACCACTTTAAAAATGCCTGTTTGACTCTGCGATTTAAAACATTAAACATGACCATGCCACAACAGTAAAGACTTGTTTATAGTTTTAAAAGAGAGTGCACAGGAGGTTTCTTGCACTTTTTATGTCTGTGTGGATTTACATCCGAAGAGCACGTGTAACAAACTGACTCAATCAGAGTCCAGGAAGCTCTCCTACCTTCACACATTTTTAGATCACATAAATATCTTTTTTAAAAAGGCTCAGTCATTTCCTTTTACATCTGCAGACAGCAGACATTACTAAAACAGGAGCCAATAGTGCATGTGTTGCAGACTTTTTTCAGCTGAAATTGAAATAGACACTACAGCCACTCAAAAATAAAGGCAGTTGCATTTTGCTGCGTTTACATCGTCTACACATCTTCAGCACTGAAGAGCTGCTGAAACAGAGACGTTGGGCACGCTGCTGACCCTGTTTTAGTAAGAAGGGGTTATGGGGGTTTTTTTGCTCTAAAGCAAGGATTTCCTTCCAGGGGTACCTCAGGGGTTAATACTGCAGCATCCAGAGGTGGAAACATTGACACATATTCTTTACAGAGGCAAGTAGTCCATGACTTTTAAGGCCACAGAAGATACTTGTTTGGGGTTTGTTTGGATAGACTAGTATTAATAGTATGTGTACTAACACATAATAATCAGATAGTGCTGCTGTTTAAATTTCATTTACCCCAGAAAACGTAAAATAAATGCCAACGCACAGTTTAAATGGTGTCACTCCTCAGCTATTGTGCAGCACAGTCATGAAAAAGAAATGATACGGATAAGAGCAATAAGAGGGAAAACAACCAGGATCACTCTTAATCCTCTGGAGGTCTAAAGGCACATCCGTGTTCTGAATTTTTGATTCACTTTGTGAGCAAGCAGAAAGTGACACTACAGTGGAAGACGAGATCTCACGTGGGATAGGCTGCATCCCGAAGGGAACTTTAGCACCAGAATCCTGGAGAAGATCAACCATCCGTATGGTCTCTTCACTATCAACAAACTGCACCAGCACAGATCACTGCTCTCGTCATACACATCCAGACCTGCAGTTACCTTCTACAGGACGGTCACACAAGCAAACCAAAGTGATTAACGGGAGAGAACAGAATGCAAATATATAGATCCCATATTACAAAGCAAAATTGGCATTTTTACACTATCTTATCTCTATTTGTGGTTTAATTTTGAGTGTCACCTCTTTGGTTAACAATCAATACAAGACAAAAGCTGTCCTTGGTTCAGCCTTCTTCACCTGATGGAAAGTTGCTTAGTAGTGTTTAATGTTAAAAAAAAGGGGTCACAAGCATTGGACCGCTGATGTGTGAGCAGATCATGATGTTAAGTCAGTGATTTAATTTAAATAAATTCCATGTGACAGAAATCAGAAAATGTCAGATTTTAAGTATGTTTTTATTCTTTATACAAGGATAAAGGTGAAAATAACAAAAAGAATTAAGCACTTTTTTATCCCGACCCTGACCATAGATTGGTTAAAAATAGGACTTAACTTGGCCAGTCTTTTCTGTGTCTCATATCAGGTGGCTAAAATTAGATACTCCACAAATCAATATGTGCTGCACCTCTACAGGCTCTCTAACCCAGACCCTGAAAATAAGATTAGCCTTTACAAGCACTCTTAATCTGTTTGAAAACGACTTTCCACATCAATCTGACACGTTATAATCAGTTGAAAATAATTTGAGCATCCTTTTAGGCGAGCAGAATAAAGGGTGACACTTATTTTGGGCGAAATAATCCAGGCAGAATGAATGCGTGTTATCAGCACTGCGGGACAGCTTTAACCCTGATAGTGACACCCCGCTCTGAGCCGAGTGTGCAGCCCATTACTCTCTCAGCCAGCGATGAAAGGAAAATAAATGCTTACAATGCCGGCTGGTTTTACATAAATCGGCAGTGTTTGATAGCTCATTATTTATTTAGCAGCATGCACCGTGGCGTGAGGTGCTCCCCTATTTATTACAAGCAGCTGAGGTGTACAGAGCATGTGAAAATATGCAAATGCAGAGTCACTGAGACTCAGAGAGGCTTAGCGAGGGACTCTTTAGTGCCATACAGACGGCAGGAGCTGCTAGCTCATGCTAAACTTCAATACACACAAACTGTGCAAGAAGAATTCCATGTATCCAGTTTTGTGTGGAGTCTTTTCAGGGGTCTGTGCTCTCCGTGTGAGCCTGTCATGGTTCAGTCCCGGGCTCGACTCCTGCGTCCACAGAGACACACAAAGATATAGACAGAGGTTAATTGGGCTCAGATGCACCTTGCTGTCCCGACGGGCTCGGCCCGCCGCTCAGCCAAGACTTAGTCCAAGCCCCAGTTTCCACATGAGCTCACAGAGGCTGTGTTTACATGTGCACTGATAGTAGGTCACAGTCTGGTGCAGGCCTGTTTCAGAATACTCTGTTAATATGCATATCTTACACACAGCTCTGGGTGACTAGTCAGCAAATATGAATTCTGAGGTCTGTTATTTACACCTCCCTTCCACCTGTGATAGTTTTCTTTAGCAGGTGTCCATTAAAACTCAACAACACAAAAGAGTCTCCACAAAAGTACAAGCTGCTCAAATGATAATACCTGCTATACGCTGCATTAGTGGGCGTGGTCTCATTCTGGTTGCAAGCAAAGAACCACAACTGTTGGTTCAGTTTTATCTTGAGTTAGTTTCATGTTTGAAATGTTTGTCCTCATAATGTACGTCAGCAGCTCCAACAGTTTTATTTCTCTAGATCTGTTTGTCTGAAAAATACAATGTTTCTGTCAGGATGAAGATGTGTGGCGTGTGGACCGTGGGTCCAATATATCATTTGGTTTGTATGTAGAGGAATGTATGTTCTCACATTCAGCAAACAAAGAGCATGCATGAATCAAATGTGTTTTTTTATTTATTTATTTATTTATTTTTAGATTATTTTTTTGGCCTTTTTGGCTTTATTTATAGGACAGCTGAAGATAGACAGGAAATGTTGGGAGTAGAGAGTGGGGGATGACATGCACAAATGATCGGCAGACCGGGAGTCGAGCCTGCGATCAGCGCGACGAGGACTGTAGCCTCTGTATATGGGGCGCCCGCTCTACCGACTGAGCTAAACAGCGCCCCATCAAATGTGTTTTACATCTGAAAATCATTCCCCCCAATAGATAAATAAATCATAATCCCATATTTAAATTGATCAATTAATGTTTTTCATATTCTACGATACCTGGTGAGCGTGTGTCTTTACGTACTATGTTGACATATAATGGCATACTGTACGTGTTAATACTAGGGGAGTATATTTACTGAGTTGACAAAACGACATTAACTGTATAAAAATGGACCTCCTCCACAGCAAGCAAGATAACCTTTGAACTACGCTCATGAAAAATGAGCATATCCTGACAACTGAAAGGTGTTCGAAGCTAAAATGACTCCTGGTGTGATGGAATGTTTTCTTTTGTTTCTAAATTCAGAATTGTTTTGGATCAATATGTTATAATTGTTCATTTAGCTAAATGTGATTGTTTGATCTTTTTCTTGTTGCTTATTGACGAACAACCTTTTTCACCGTGTTTTAACTGATATGAGGCATTTCAAAATACTCCAAGACATGACAGCACAACAGGCACAAATGCAAGCGAAGGCACTGGCGGCCATTTTTATTTGAGTTGTTGTCGACCTTTTTAACATATTTGCTCAGGTGTGTCGTATCTTTATGTGTTGATCCCTTGATTCTGAACACTTATTGTTTAAAAGGCTTCAGGTTTATTCTTCACATGTTAATGACCTTGACATGTTGAACTTACGTTAGGTCATAATTTATAATGTGCATGCCCAGAGAAGAGGAAAGACGCAAACAAAGTCTGAGTTCAGCAGGAAGTTGAGAGTCACGACAGAGCGGAGGCTATGAGTGACAGTGCCACAGACACCTGAGTTCAGAATCTGTGTCTCTTCTTCCTCTTCCAAACATCTTTGGTCTCTTCCTCCTTATGTCTGTGTTTCTGCCCCCTCCTCGCCTCAGTGTCTTTTGAAATGCTAAGCAGCGCCCTATTTATAAATCATTGTGAGAGAAAACATAGTAGGTTAGGGGACAAATAACAATTGCCCCATGTGTGCAGAGGGAAAGAGAGGGATAAAAAGGAAGAGGAGAGAGAGTTAGAGAGAGGAGAGAAGGGGATTGTCTGCTCAGTGGCTCCCTACGAGGCATGTCACCCAGGTTGAATAGATGTACATATCATTATCTTTCCCCAGTACATGGCGATAATGATATAAGGGGGGGTTAGGGAAGAGAAAGGAGCCATTGTGCAGAGAAGCTTGGAGGCTGTGAGCCAGTAAGTGTGGCTCGTAGACTGAGAGCCAATTCTCTAATTCTCTGCACTGTAGGAAAGCCAGTTAACTGGTGCTGTGGCATACGGTGGCCAAATCAGTCAAAGCCCTGAATTATACTCTGATTTGTAATATATCCACTAATAAACAGTCACTTTTCATTCATTTCGTCTTCATTCAGTGACTTACGATGCAGTTCCTCATAAAGCCACCAGAGGCTAGCTGCATAATGACTAACTGTGGGATTCAATAGAAAAAATCCCAAACTTTTCTTTAATACCAAGTTTAAGAAAAAAATCTTGGAGGTTCCAGGGGCACAAAAGCACATTTTAAAAATCAATTAATTCAAATCAGCAGCTGTTCGCTGGGTGAATTAATCTAGTATCTGTGCACAGCGTTAATTGTGACAAGCTAATTGTCTGAATGGAGCTAAACTGGGAAAAAGGATGTCAGAGAGTCCTGATTGGAGGAAACTAATCACTTGTTAGCGATGTTCAAACATTTACTTTTGCCTTCTCTTTCAGACTCTGTCAGAGTTTGCAGATGGTTACCAATCAGAAGTGCAAAGTCTAAATTAGAGGTCTTCATGGATCCACCGGAACCCAAAGACCCGGGACCCGAACAGGTTCAGGTCCAGACTTTATGTTGGCAACCGGTTCAGGGTCAGGACTCGTTCAATTACCCCAGGTTCTGGGTCTGTTTAACATTACGTGTAATACCCGAGAGGATCCAGGAAGACCGGGCCGTGATTAGAAAGCACTGGTCACGATGAAAGAGAAAGTGCAAGAGATGTGCAGCTTTGGCCACAAGGTGGCACCAACGACCTGGCTGAGCGAGTGTCATAGGTCAGACTCGGACAACACGGATGATAGCAAACTAGAAATGCTAATGTAACAGCCGTGGCAAAGAGTAACCGTTATCATTGTTCAAAAGGACAAATGGTCGAAGATATCTCAATTTGTCATCCGTCTGCGTGACAGCAAGTGGACTTTAAATCTGAAATAACTAGTGGATTAGCATTGCTGTTTTTATCTACACAACGTGGATAACAAACCATGTTTTATGAACTTTCTTGGCAAGGACGATGGATTATATGCTCGGCCACATAGGAGATAAGGCTGTGTCACACAGGTAGTACAAAGAGTTTAGTTTTGACAGCGGACTAGCGGCAACTTGTTAATAGCAATCAGCTGTGACGTCGGTGCTGATTGGGTCTGTTTCAACCGGCCGTGGTCAGGTCCGACATTTCTCGGTTCTGCGCGGGTCTGGGTCCCAGCTTTCAAATAATAGACGGATCTCGTTCGGTTCTGGGTCGTACATTCTCGGGTCTCTTTGGGTTTGGGCACAACATTTTAGATCTGAAATGACCTCTAGACTAAATGCATCCTTTTGAATGCAAGTCGCACTGTCACTTCCTCATGTGACTGGGAGTTTAACATGTATCAGACAGTAAACAAATGTGAGGGTGTAAATTCAGGTACAAACTACAGCACATAGTCTGTGTTTTTCTATGAAGAGTCCAGAATACTGTTGTACCTCTAACTGGTATTTTACATTTTTAATGCCAACATTTGAGCTTTTACGGAAAGGTTTAGCACCTATGCTAAATCCTGTCACATGCTCCATGGGGATGGTGACTTGAATATTTGCAGTCTGTGTTTATAATGACTTCAGTATGATATAAATATAGGATAAATATTCATGACACTATGCATGCATAGTGCATACGTTTATATGAATGCATAATGTGTTTTGATAGTGGTGATGGTAGGCATCTCTGCCACAGAAAAATGTTTAATGGCAATAAAAAATTAATCCAGTTTAAATAAATGATTATAAGGTCATACGTATGTAGTACTATTGCAGCAGCACTCGCAACAGGAAAACATATACTTGTATAGTATATATACTTGTAATGGAATTGAATGATTTCATGTGTTCAATTGTTACAATGTTACAGTTTCATTTAGCACGCTTTTGTCCAAAGCGACGTTCACCTGAGAGTTAATACAACACAAGCAACCATCAGGACAGGAGGGAACGAAGTCAGGAAGAGCCAACAAACAGCTTCGAGTGGATCAGACACTGGTGCTGACAGGCAGTGTGTAGGGCGTTAAATATTATTTTTTAAATAATAATCATCATCAGCAACATCAACAAGATCAGTATAGACATCATCATCATCATGAAAATCCTCGTCAACATAAACTACATCCTCGATGTCATCATCATCAATAGCATCAATATCATTAAGGTCAGAGGTGTTCCTAAAGAGCTGGGTCTTTAGCTTCTTCTTAAAGGTGAAAGGGACTCTGCGGACCGAAGGGAGTTTGGTAGCTCGTTCCACCGCCGGGGGACAACTGAGGAGAAGAGTCTAGTTAGAGACTTAGGGCCCTGTTGTGAATGGCAGAGCGTAGTGGGCGGGCGAGTGTAGACCTGGATGAGGCAGTTAAAATGCGCCATGTAAAGAGCAACATCCAACTCTATCCTTTATTAATCAAATCAAATAAAGGTTAAGACCAAAAAAATATGTTAAAGTTATAATCTCGGAGATCTCAGTTTCATTCTCTTTGGCAGCATCCATGGCGTCAAACAGTAATTGTAGGAGCACACTTCCCAGGTGGTGTTGCATGTGTGACGTCCACGGTTGGCTCCGGTTGTAACTCTTGATTTTCCTGGCTGATGGTCGCTTTCCTTTTAGACTGTTTGCTTCATCTGAGTGTCGAGTTTGTTTCTTTTTCTTTGGATTTTCACTTCTTTTTGAAGTTGTATCTGTAGTCATCCATCTTTTCTTTGTTTGTTCAGCCATAGTAGATTACTGTTTACTCGCAACACTTGTAGAGAGCGGAAAAGCAGCCGCTTAGCTCCGCCTACCCTCTCTGGCAACCAACCACTGCTGGCTGATGGAAAACGCGTCACAAACTGGGCGCCGCTTGAGATTTTTTCCACAAAAGTCGCCACAGACACCCAGTCTGTAATACTGCGAATGCAAAGGCTTTCATCAGTGGGCCATAGGCTCAATCACCATTGTGTTACCTGATTTGGTGATAGATAACAGACAGATAAAAGACATTTTGTTGGTTTCTTAGGATATGATCCTGGTGAAAGGGGTGTGTAATCATTATGCTCATATGGATCATCTTGTAGGGGCAAGGAAATCTTATTCGGGGGATGTATGAGGACTTCTTCTTAGCACATGGTATTTATTACTTTCCATTAGAATGCTGTTTAAGTAATTGACAGGACCAGGGTGTGCAAGGTGTTTTTTGGAGGGGGGTTTGTTGAGTGCATGGAAGACATGACAAGTTGTTCATGTGTGACAAATAGATACAAAGTACTAGTTGGGAAGTGAAATTGGAGCTTATAACAAAAACTTTGTCAACTAAATTTTATGATTGACAGGTGACCTCTGGGAAGTGATGAGCAGAACCACCACTTGCATTAAGTGCATGCCTATCAAAACTAGATGTTACCTGAATGCAAAATCCAGTGATTAGCCTACCTCTGCAAGTTAAAGCCCTTAACAAACATATACACTTAGCTATCCTGCATATAATATTTTCCAACAGCATTTTAGTGCAGAAGAATCATACAAATGGTGACTCAAACACCAGCATCTGTCAGTGGTACGGACGCACATGTAAAATTAGAATGAAACGTCATAACAAAACAGTTTCACCGCAGTAAAAGCAGCCAAGTATTTTGGTTATTGGCTCAGTTGCCCTCGAGGAGACAGCAAAGTGTTGTGGAATTCCAATATTGGCAATAAAGAAACAAGCCATTGTGTAAACGATCAATAATCACAGAAGAAAGGAATTGTTTCTTTTCTATTACAAAGATTACAGAAGCCAAGTAATCCAAACGGAGGTTAGATTGGGCTGCATGACAGACTGATGTTAGATGAGGATGTTCCACTGCAGGCTGAGAACAATGATTGAACTGCTTTTCAGCCAGGAAGAGAGCTGATCTCTTGAGCATTACCATTAGCTACAGTCTGACAGGAAGACTCACTGAATACATATCAAATCAAATTTTGACCCGCAAAGCCACTCACTTTAGAGTCAAGTACACGTCACATCATCATCCCTCTGGTAAGATGTTTGTTTTTCAGAGCAAAATTTGTATCATGCAATTGTCAATGCTATAGCAATGACCCATTTTGGTAGGCAGCTAACCTGCTAGCCTGCAGTGCTTTCTGCTGTTTATCTTCCATTACAGGGACATCAAATGTTTTGTCAGCTCCTAACACCCTGTAGCTTAAAACTAAATTAGACTTTCTGCAGTTAAAACCCATCAACTGTTTCTGCAATATGATATAGTGATTAAGTTTAATCTTCTCGCAGCCCACTCCTTGGGTCCCAGCCCAGCTAGTGTCTGATAAGCACTGCTTTCCAGACATTCTCATGATTAAAGACTGAAAAGGATGTTATTTTGCAAGGGGGATCGTAACAGAGTCACTTTATTTTGTACACGTCTTTAAAAATACTTTAATTTATTTTAATAATGCAGAACAAGCACATCATTTGACTATAATATTAGTATGGTTTTGTGTCCTTTATCATCAAATATTAATTGTAGAGTGGCATTTTAAGTGACAATAAACCTTTCAAAGATTCTCCTCATACAAATTCAGAAGCACTAAAATACCTTGCCGATTATGTACACTCTATAGCTGTGATACTACAACCTTACGTGGCCTGGTAAGACTAGCTGCTTGTAGTGGCTAATGTTAGCTAAAGTGAGCAAACTTTACTTCTTGTTAAATTAGTGATGTTTAAGTTTCCACTATTCACAAGTGGCATAGGCTATGTATTCTCAAAACTTCAACTTCAACTGAATCTCAGCGAGTGTACATGAACCAGTGTACATGTGTCAGTACTTGTTTGCATGTTTTCCTGTATGTCTCTGTTCAGGTTTCTTAGTCTTTGATTTTAGAGAAAACACAACAATTAAAAGTGGCACAATATTTCTCTACGTCTTCTCGACCAATGTGTTTTGCAAAAATGCATAGAATAACATATTCATATACACTCACCAGCCACTTTATTAGGTACACCTGTTCAACTGCGTTAATGCAAATATGTAATCAGCCAATCACATGGCAGCAACTCAATGCATTTAGGCATGTAGACATTGTCAAGACGATCTGAAGTTCAAACTGAGCACCAGAATGGGGAAAAAAGGTGATTTCAGTGACTTTGAACTTGGCATGGTTGGTGGTGCCAGGCGGGCTGGTCTAAGTGTTTCAGAAACTGCTGATCTACTGGGATTTTCACTCATAACCATCTCCAGGGTTTACAGAGAATGGTCCTAAAGAGAACATATCCAGTGAGCAGCAGTTCTCTGGGCAAAAATGCTTTGTTTATGGCAGAGGTCAGAGGAGACGGCCAGACTGGTTGGAGCTGATTGAAAGGCAACAGTAACTCAAATAACCGCTTGTTACAATCGAGGTATACAGAAGAGTGTCTCTGAATGCACATCACATCGAACCTTGAAGCAGAGGCTACAGCAGCAGAAGACCACAGCGAGTGCCACTCCTGCCAGCTAAGAACAGGAAACTGAAGCTACAGTTTGCGGGCTCACCAAAATGTGGACAAGAGAAGATTAGAAAAACGTTGCCTGGTCTGATGAGTCTCGATTTCTGCTGCGACATTCGGATGGTAGGGTCAGAGTTTGGTGTAAACAACATGAAAGCATGGATCCATCCTGCCTTGTATCAGCGGTTCAGGCTGCTGCCGGTGGTGTAATGGTGTGGGGGATATTTTTCTTGGCACACTTTGGGCCTCTTAGTACCAAGTGAGCATCGTTTAAATGCCACAGCCTACCTGAGAGAACCGGCCCTTTACATGAGAGAACCACTGCCAGGATGCAAAGCCATGTTTTTAAAGCAGCCCACAACCAACAAACCAAACACTGGCTGTGGATAAAGGGTCTTTCACAGTGTTTTGAGTTCTGTGGCCCTTACTGGGTCTCCTGTACAATTTGAATGGGATGCCGAGAAGAGCAGTTATAAGTTGAAATCTGCTACCTCGCTGCTAGACCCTTTTGAATGAAAGCATATTCAGCAGCGGCATTAGCATTCTTTGGACAGTTGGAGTTCTTCCAACATTTTCTCAAACAAGACAATACATGACCCACAGGCCATTTCATCTGCTATTTTTAGGCTGGCAACACACTATAAGATTATCAGGCTATTTTATATACTGACATTTGGAGGAGGAATCCTGATCTGAGCCTTGGCTGGGTTGATGGTCTGAAAAGATTATCTGGTGCTAATGTGTGATGGGGTTACGGATTCACTCACTGATATCAGCTGCAACAAGTGTATAAAAACTGACATCTTCTGTGTCCTGAACAAGTTCAGAGAAGGAAGAGCAAATCGGCGTGCAGCTTAGTGAAGTGAATCTGCTGCTTTAGTCTCATTAGAGAGCAGAGATTGATGACTTGTGATCTTTAAAGCCTCTATGTCAGGGATTTAAACATTTCTGAGGGCCGTGAATCCTAGTGGGCACAGTAGAGTGAAGGCCTGAAGCTTCGGCAGTTCACATGGATTGTCTCACTGCAACCAAAAACAGAATCATTGGAAAGATAATCGCAAATCTAAAAATAGGGACTTCTGGTGTCCCTGTATTTTCCGAGCAGTCTTGGATGTTGGAACCCGTGTAGAAAACTAAATCACATAATGCTTTATAGACACAGCTTAAATGTGTCTTTTGCTTTAAAGATGGACTCACATCTTACAAATACGATCAAAAAGAGTTTCTTTTTTTTATATGTAGACTAAATCTATTTAAGTCAATGAAAGCCCCTCAACAGGCTTGGATATAGCATTCTGTTTCACTTCATGCTTCATGTTTTGCTTATATTATTATATTATTGTTTTTTTGTTAGGGCTGTTGTGATTTGTTTTGCTCCCTCCAAATCATTAAACTATCCCTTTAATGACGTAGTGTGTGAGGTACGTTAACTTTCTATTTTGCGGTCAAACGTATGCTCAGCGGGTTGGCAAAATGCAAACTAAAGAAAGAAAGTAATGCTAAAGATGCCGCTTTGATAGATCAAATATTATGTCATTTTTCAACAACAAGCAGGTGGAAGGTGATTGTGATACTTGTAGCAGGGGGGTGGTCCGCCTCCTGGGGACCTGGATGCTGATGCAGCGCTGGATGTTGACATGAGCTATACAGTAGTGGTCGCTCGCAATTGACATCCTTCACATTAAACATCTGACAACGTGGATTTACTGCTGCTGATGGACTTGTAGCCCACAGTCTCACGCACCATTTTTCTGAAGCTATTTTTCCTTTGTGTAGAAAGATAGTTAACTAGCCATGCCAGTAGATTCCTAATCCCCCCTATGAAGCTCTGAGGGGTGGATTCCTTCACGTGGCCTAACAAATGTGATATGTAGGCAGCAAGCCAACCTAACGTGAAGATGTTTAAAAGCAACTAAATCTGCTTGTTCCCTTCACGGTCAAATGGCACAGAACAAGTTTCTGTGTAACTTTGAACTCACTTTCTGTATACTCAAATAAAATGTTGATATGTGCAGGGTCGGACAGGGAACAATTCAGCCCTCACCAAACAGCTTTGCAATTTTTCTATCCATTTATTTTTTCATTTATATTCAACTCTGCTCTCTCCCTCTTGATTTCTTTTGATTATTATCTCCTTGACCTTTGCTAGGACATTACATGGATGTACTCTATCCACCTACCAACGAGGAGAACAGTGTGGGTAACCTATTGACAAGTTAAGGTCAGGCCTCTCTAGCGTTTGAGACGAGGAGAACATGAGCTTTTCTCTGTGGGTGACCAGTTAATCGAGGCTTAATCAAAATGGATGAAGCACTTACGCCTTGTGCTGCAAACATACCTAATAATGACAAATGACTGCCTAACACACGGCTTTGTCCTTCCTATTTGTTATTTAAGTGCATCTTATTGCCATAAATGCTTCACCCGTTCCTTTACAGTGGCTAAAAATTAGTTAGCGTCTTGGTACATTTCCTCCTGGGGGAAAGTCTTGAACTTGAAGGATCAGCTCTATTTGAAAGCTCTTATATGCCCCTCAGCCTGTCAAGAAACTTGGAGTGAAATATGTTTAATTATAGCAGTGCAAATAAAATTGACCTAACTGTCTCATTAAGTACATTGGACTCTCTCACCTCTCTATCGCTGGCTCTCCCACTCTCATTACTATCCAACAATGTCCTGAAACCTCAATAAAGTGCTTATAACCTATATTTCTGTGTCAAGTATGTCTGTCACTCAGTTAATTATCCTAATAGTCTCTCCCTCCTGTCAGTCTAACATCCAGCCCTATTGTAATAAAATCAAATTTACATTATCACTACAAATCCCAGTGTTATAATCGTCTTATTTAAGTGCACTGACACTCTTTTAATCATGTTCCACTCCTCTGTCTCCATCCTCTCCCTTAAACAGTTCACATAATGCATGAATTAAATTTATACCATCCCCAAATGTCTTTTATTAACTGCATCTGCCCCATTCTTAATCAGCCTCTTACACTTGTCTCTTAACCTAAACAACCACGCAGTGTCTAGCTCAGCAGAAACAACCATGGTGTCTGTTTTATTTGTAAGAAGGAGCGCATCACATCAAATATTAACAACATGCCCGCTGGAGAGGAGTGCGAGCCACTTTGTAGTTGCAGCTTGACAACGTGAGTGAGGAAATTGAGTTGGAAGGGCCGGTGTTTTCTGTTTGAAGAGGGGCTTGTAATCAGTGTCTGGGTTCATTAGGGTGAGATACGCTAGTGATGAATCACCAATCACAAAGAGCCGTAGAGTTGGGTGGAGCTGTTTAGCATTTGGATTACATCATCACGCCTGCACTCAGCTCCTACATTTAAGGCAGCTCTGCTTTAATGAAGTGTAAAACATGATGTCCAGACAAGACTGAAAAAAAGGATGTTGGCCAGCTGCAGCAGGTTCGCAAAAGTTTAAGGTAAACAGTGAGAGTTCACAAGTTCAGGCTCTTGTTTGTTTGTTCAGAATATCTACAAGTGCAGCATACAGAAAGAGATCATCACAGCCAAAGGTTAGTCTTTTAAAAATCAAAGTATATTCAAGGGCTGGACTTTTATTTATTCACAACAGAAAATATTTGAATTCAGAGACGTGCTCTTGTCTAATACATCATGTGTTTTATTTTTTATTTTCAGAAACAAAAGTCTCTTGGCTACCTGGATACAGCGTCAGACACAGGGTCTTGTTCGTCCCAATGAAAGCTGCTTTGTTATAAGCCCCAAAAAGTTTGAGAGAAGCGCTCTCACCTTCTGACTGGCTTCTGCTTCTGGGGCACAAAGAGCAACGGCAGTAATGTTTTTTTGTAACATGCTTAAAACACTCATGCTCAGTAAATAACTGTGGATTCCCCTTTTAATGACAATTAATAGGTTAGGGTTTGGTAGCTTTTAATTTTAGAATAAAATGATTAAAACACAAGTGCCCTACAGGAAAGAGCGTCAATATGTGACTGAACAAGACAAGCGTCATGCTAGCAGCTCCATGGGGCTCTACAACTGTGCTTTGAGTCAAATGCTAACATCAGTATGCTTGCAAGCTCTTGATGACAATACTACCAGGCTGATGTTTAGCAGGGTTTAATGTTGAGTATTATAAGAAACTTAATTTAGTTTGTTACGAAGCTTATATTTGATCATTAGCTTTAAAGTCGAGCTGAAACGGCATTTCGAGAGTATGTAGCTTCCGTATCGTGACGTATTTCATGAGTGAAACAGGACGTGCAGGCGGGACAAATCATTAGAGGGATTTGATTTGATCGTTGAGAAGTGGGCGTAGACAGACGTTCTCCACAGCACAGTAGCTAGCTAACTGACCGAGCGTTCTTGGTGCTCTGCGGCTAAATGTTGCAGATTGATTGGTTGAAATTGGTTGGTACTAGCTTACATAAGCATGTGATATTTTGTTTTACAGGAAGAAAAAATGATCCGATTTTGTGAGAGGTTGAATAAATAATGGATGGATGTTTTTCAGTTTTTCAAGAACAAAAATTTGATTTTTGGATGAATGTATTCAGAAAGGTTTTTATTTATTTACTGATCCTCATCTGTCTGCTTAAATCAGTCTGTGATTGGACGTCTGATTTCGCCCATTTTTACATAACCAAAGACAAGTAAATAAACAGACCACCACCGTTTTTTCCTAATCAGTGAGAAATGGCCCTGCTGTGTCTGACTGCACTTAAAAATCTGTGGACTTGACATAGTTAACCGTATTTAGGTGTTAGGCGTTTCGATAGCAGGAACCAGGGTCTATATTTAGTTCCAGGGTAGTTGACTTACCCCCTGAAAAGTCCCTGCTCAGATGGTAGGACTTTCCAAATGTCCAGGAACTTTCAGGGCGGGGCCTGCAGTGCTGATTGTTTCTGATTGGTCAAGTACTCACACTTTTATTTCACCCACTAGGGCTGCATGATATTGGAAAAAAACCGTTTACTTTTACCACTCTTGGTTCCGACACCCTTATGAAAAAGCAGGATAGTTCAGGTGAAGGGACACGTTTCCTTATAAAATAAATACAAATAGGCCTGTGGGCTGCTGCTGTGTTATTTATACAGTATGTCTTCAATCGTTTCTAATGGTGTTCAAATCTAAGTTAAATCAGCGTGATCTGCATCGCGACAGTAACTTTATGAAAAGAAAACTCACGTCTCCTACTTCCTATCAGCACACACAACCTCATGCCGTGCGTTTTCTCAAACATGGTTTCTGTCATTATAGTTAGTTCTTATCATGCTGATTTATGTCCAAGTGTTCATTTTTCTGACAAGTTCATTTTTAATTAGTTATTTGATGCTGTCAAAATGATGATTGACAGCTCTGTTGACAAATACGGCTCCTGCAGCCGATCAGTTCCGGATTAGCAGAGTGGAGGACGAACGGTGAGAGGAGATGTAACTGAAACTATCAATAATGTCATTGAAGTTTCCATACCTGTGAACGTTAACCCCAGACCAACACAATGAAGCTGTTCTGCTGTTGAACACGCCGGCGAGCAAGATCCTTGCGTTTTTTTCGGTAAATTAAGTTCCGTTTTGGTTAGCGGAAGTGGCTACAGCGGCGCCACCCGCCGATCTCTACTGCGCAGACTCTGGCTCCATATGATGTCACCATCGCAAGATGCCTAGCGCCTATCACAGGGGCTATTTTGGCATCACTTTCATACAATGGGAGCAGATGGAGACACGTTGTCCATCTAAATATGCAGTCATTGGTGCCGACAGGAACAACACAGACACAAACACAGCACAAGTTTAATCTCCTCCATGCTAACAGGCTAACTGTAAAGTCGCAAAAATGATGATACCTTCTTTTTCTTTGAGATTTAATGGCGGTTGGCAAACCATCGTAAAAGTGCATTACCGCCACCTACTGGACTGGCGGTATAGTGCAGTTACTTTTACTGCTTCTTCATACGTCACTGGCCTCATTCACATAATCTTCCCGGGACTTTAGGCTGCTGTGGAAACGCAGACAACAATGGGCCCCAGGAACCATTTAGTTCCTTGAAGAGAAAAGGTGGTTGAAAAGGCACCTTTAGTTGCTGTATAACAAAGGAAACCCTTTGCCACAGTGATGTGATAAGAACTATGAGAAGCAAGCACTGAATTAGCATCAGTCCAGGTGTGTGATTCAATAACTGATGACAAGCTAACATGAAAGGAGGCATCCACAACAATAATGACAGGAGAGCGGCTTAAAGATGTACTTTACGAGTTATCAGACAATCAGAATACAGGAGGGAAAAAGTATGCACCGCAGACAATTCCAATTGGATTGCAGCTTATGTGTTTGATTACATTTCCATTGTATTGTGTTAAGGAAGAAATGATGAGAATGCTTGATGAAAACAGCGGAGACGCACACAGGTATGATTAAATTTGGCTTTGAAATAGCAGTGAGGCAAGGTGGGTGTGCATTTTTTACACACCTTACATTCAGGAGTAGATTACAGGTGACTGGCAAGCTTGACTTTGGCTGTGTCTCTCTGAAGCCAAAGAAAAACACCCACTGTGTTCTGAGAAAACGCAAGCAGAGACATACAATACAGACGATATTTGGCATACTGAAGCACAAGATTCTAACTGGCACACTATGACAGAAGTAATGTGTCTGAGCCAAGGCTTTGAGAAAGTACAGAGAACAGAACTGTAGCTCCATAAAGGTCCAGCTGCTCAGAAATCAAAGTAATGACTACAGGAAGGAGGTTTATCATTTCAGTGACAACTTTATTAGCCTTCAGAGCATTCAGGGTTTTAGAATGGAATGGATTCAACAAAAGAAAGGGAAGTTTTCTTTGGGACGCTACTCCATATGACATACTTGATAGATTAATTGAGCTCCCATCATTGTTTTTAGAGTACTTTTCAGACTTCACTTTTCCTTTCCTTTTTTTCTTGTAACATGTTTCTGTCTTTTTGGGTATCTCCTGAAGATCTGTCTTTGGCTGAAGTGGACACAAGTCAATGACAAACAGTTGCAAATGGCGAAAGTTTTGTCAACAGGGGGCACAAGCTTTTAGGATTTGCAAGTACTGCTCTACTGGGCTAAGACCTTGAATCCTATTGACCAGCATTCCCAAACAGGAGGGTATAATCAATGAATTTCAAAAGTATTCTCATTCCCTGTCGTCAAATACTGACTCTTTGTCATATGGCGTCCCATATGGAGACACAAGGCACTGCTTTATAGCATCTGTTTTAAGATGGTTTTCTAACACATGCTTATTAACGTGATACAGTGTGTTAGTTAGGTTTAGGCACAAAAGCTTGTAACTTGAGGCAGCTCATTATCGTGTGGGTTAAAATTATAACTCGATGCTGACTTTTTTTTTTTACACTGCACTCCATCCCTGGTCGACTGGGTGAATGTCCCCTAGCTTCCATGCCAATTGTACTTTAATGGTCTTTCTGCACAGCAGTTGCTCCAAGCAACTTGTATTGTGGGTTACATACGAATAATAGTACAATCATTTAACAAAAACGGAATGAGAAAAGCCTGAAATATAAACAAGATGAGTATCTCATAACGTGTTGTAGAATTGCTGCATCAGGGCCAACATTTTTGTTTTTAGTTTCCTCTGCAACAAAGTGTTAAAACGTCTGCATCGGAAAATGTTTCAATCTGATTCATTCCAGACTCATAAAGCGAGGATGCTCTACAATAAGTAAAGCTATAGAGACACAAGGGCAACAAGTTCTTTTGCTTCCAAATTTGAATCCACTGTTTTAACATCACCTTTAAGACCATATTAGATGGCATTTTTACTTCATGTATTTCTTGTTAAACTTGATGTTGTGCCAGGATAAGGCACAGACTGCGAAACCAATAGGACATCAGTCAGATGGAGAAAGGCTGCATTCTTTGAGAAGAGGGTTGGAAAGTTAGGATTGGTGTGTGATGGATTTCCAGGTTTGGGGTTTTGAAAACACACACTGCATGATGTTACCATTCAAGAAACACAATTCTATGAAGTAAGGTTTTCTACAAAGTTGAAAAAATGAACGCTCATCGATTTAACTCAAACCAATAGGAGGGACAAAATTATGGCCTCTGGTCTTCTCACTTGGCGTCAGTGACCCCTGTCCTCTAGCCTGCATCAGAAGTGCAAGGCTGGAGAGGTCAAACCCCAGGTTTGTCATCAAAAGACATTTCAGTGAACAGGCTTTTCTACGTGATCTTGCTAACAGTAATAAACATCATACCTCTGAAATACCAGGTATACAGTATAATTAGCACTTTGATATTTTACAAATACAGTACTTACAGTCATTGACAAACAGGCACCTTAAAAAGCTAAGTGGTCAAACACCTGGTTCTCCACAGAATGACCAATGCTGTTTAAGGAAAAAGACAAAGCATGGGCTCTAGCAAGATGTACTGGCAAAGCAGCCAATTGGCTCACTTTAAGACAACTTAGAAATGAATGCACATCCACATTGAGAAAAGCAAAAGCCGCCTATCAGCTGGAGACGATTTCTAGCCGCTCTATAAACCAAAATCAAAATTTTGGAAAGCAGTAAATGTAAGTGTCTCTGACTAAATGCTAATAAATAAAGATTTGCCTTGCTTTAGACTTTACCACTGCTGGGAATAAGTTTGACATGATGTACACAGGAACTACTGTTCATAGGAAGCCTTTAGATCATGCGCACATTTTAAACCAAACCTCTGAATTTACTCTACAGGTCTTCACTTCCTCTGTTGTCAAGGAGGCTCTACAAGCTATAGATAGCAGGAAAGCAAGGGCAGAGGATAAAATAGATCCATACTTTTTACAACTCTGTGCCACTCTTCTCTCTGACCAAGTACTTATCAGCTTAATCCCTCCATTTCAACTGGAGTTATCCCTCAGGTCTGGAAGTGTCTGCCTAATAGACAGCAGCATGTGATTTTGAGAAATGATCGCTCTGTATATTTACCACTGTCAAAGGGAGTTCCACAAGGTTATGTATTGGGTCCTGTCCTTTTCACAATTTATATCAATAATATTACAACCGTATTAACTGTAACGCCCATCTTTATGCTGATGACACAGTTCTGTAATGTTTTGTTATAACTGCACAGATAGCCACTAAAATTTAATTTGAAATTAATCCTGAACGCAGACAAGACAACATGCATGCTCTTCAGGCAGAGATAATGCAAACAATAGCTCATATATATATATATATAATATTAAAACTCAATACATTTGTTACCAGAAGTCAAACTACTCTACAGTTTTTAACTGTGCTCTGCTTTTTCTGCTGGTTTATTTTCCTGTTACTTTTGTTTGTTTGTTTTTGTGTTCATTCTGTTTCAATTGTATTCCCAATGTCATTGAAAATGAGGGCATGCCCTCCATGATTTATTGAGATTAAATGGAGGTTGAACGTATAAATGAAAAAGTCTCCACTTCGTATAAACACTTAAAGGCATTTCAAGGTTAAAAATCTATTGAAACCTTGTGTTTGGGAATGACTAGTGGTAAGAAACTTTGTACACAAATTTTAATCATCTCTTTTTGCCCTTGAAATTATTTGTAAAGATCCATCATAAGCTGCTAAAGTAAAAAAAAGTAAGATGCACAAATAAAGACAAAGAAGCAGCCCTGTATGATCATTAAGGAAAACCTTGTTGGGACTTCTAGGTTGTCTAAACTGCTTTAACCTTTCCTCCTGATATGTCAGGTGAAGCCTTTGAAATTTTTACAGAGAACAAATTTTCCACGTTTGTGTTAGAGAGATGTAAAAATTGCACTAACACATAGGCAGACATCCAACCACCCACTCACACACAAAGAAAATCAACCGTGTCTGCTTTAATCACAGCGATTCACCTACTCTTCAAATCATGCATGAACAAACAACATGAGCTCGGATGCATAAAATCTACACATTTACCCAACCCTGTCTCGCAAATGCAAAACACATGCACACTCGCAAGTATATAAACACACACACACACACACACACACACACACATTGTACATGTTTACCCCCTCTCTTCAAACCTATTTCAGCTGACACAGTGGGTTCATCTATATCAAGTGTTTATATATGCACAGGGAGTTGATTTGTTCATCACACTTTCTCCCATCTTCACTGACTGCATCTCCAGCATGTATCTGTTCCATAAAAATGGAAATACCATGAAAGACCTTGCACAGAAAAAAGCACAGACATTAAAAATGTACAGGAGAGAAACATTCGTGTGGAGCGACGTGCAGAGAGAAAGATGATGACAGATGAAAAATAAGCGGTAAACAGGGTCACAATGAACTGGTTTGAATGTGAATAATTTTGGAAAGTAAGAAATATAGAAAGAAATAGTCCGGAAGTTCTATATCTTTAGCTAAGAAGATATCAAACTTTTGGTATAGAGCTGGACATGGTTGGCCTAGCTTAGCTTAAAGGGGTGGGTTATGCTAATTTCAAGCTTCATATTTCACTCTGTGATACCTGTGGAGTATCTCAGCATAATTTAAATTTGATAAAAGTCGTAATTTTTCTCACACTGGTGCTGTGTGCAGGCCCTCATACAGCCTCCACCTGAATTGATTCTTTTTAAGAACCCCCCCCAACTGATTGGCCGGTTCTCCGAAGAACAGGACTGTTTGAGGCACGCCTCCAACCCTGTGGCAGTGTTACAGAGTTGTTGGCCAAGAGTAAACTTCACTTTTTCGATTTGAAATGAAAGTCTGGTGCTCTTGTCCTTTGGACATACACTGATGTCTTTCCTTCACAGCCAACAGACACAGCCAAAGAAACACGTTCTCCAAGACATTCTGAACCATATTGACGAGCAGAGCTGTGGAGCAGAGTGGTGGAGAGAAAAAAATTCATGAGGCAGACTGAGCTGCTGGGTGGGTGTGTCCTTGGACTGTGCCAGGGGCAGGAAGTGCTGCTGTGTCTCGGGCAGATGCCAAAATATAGAGTTCCTCCACTTAGTGACATCACAAAGTGAAGCATCTGGAGGACTCTTTCTGAAAGCAAGCGCTCACAGCAGCCTGCAGACTGAGACTTTTTTAACAGGGGATTACTCCAACATACTTTGACCTACAGATTTGAAACTTCACCCACATTTAGTACATGTACCAACACTTCCAAAGTTAAGTTACTAATACAGTGTAATTTTTGTTGTCATAGTGTCAAAATGAAAGTTAGCTTAACTCACCAATTGCAAGCAACACACCCTGATAAGCTACAGCATTGGCATAAAGAATATCAACAGACTATTCTCAGAAAAGGTGTTTTCTGCTCTGTGAATAATAATTTGTGAACTACAGCCGTATCTGAGGTTTGTAAGCTAAATGGGAATTAAACTGGAATGGAGACTCATGGAAATGCTCAGGGTGCTGAACCCTCGAAGATGAACTAGGCTTTCGTTGAGGACTGAAGGGTTGGTTGGATAAATTATTCCACGTCTCTCACCTTTCAGAAATGTATTCCGTAACAAATCATGAGATCTACATGGCTCCACTGGGAATCCAGTGGGATCTGTTGGTGAGTGTTTTGCAAGTCAAAACCCCCCGTGAGACTCAATGTGGGATTTGTTGGAATTCAAGTCGATGGAGTCAAAAAGGTACTTGAGGAATCATGTCAGATTTGTTGGGTTATCCTTGAAATCCAGCCGGGGAAGCAGATGTCACCCCTGGGAATAAAAAACAGCTTCAGGATTTCAGAACGAGGGATCGGGTTCTTCTGATAAAAGCTGGCTTTTGGTTTCCACCATTAACATGTAAAGACCTAATGGAAGGCTTACAATGATTTAAACATACAAATCAATCAAGAAGATTATATTGATTGCTTTCTTTTTTCTTCAAAATGGTTTTGATTGGAAAAAGATATTTCATGATGATAGTACATACTGGACTTCTTAAATTGAAGTGGCATTTAAAATCTATAACAAAATGACATGAAGGGAACAGGTTCAACATTTCTCACCAGAGAATGCAATGACATTTCTAACTTACATTTCCAAAGAAAGTTCATATGATCCGAGTTCTGGGTCCCCATTAAACATTCTATAGGATGACATTTAGATCGGTCATTCAATACCAACAAGTTGACAATCAAAGTTCATCGACTTATCATTTATTGTTAGACAGAATTCTGCAAATTTACCCCTAACTACTATTTTTTACTACAGGGTCCCTATGCCAAAAACAGTTTTGCTTCTATAAATATAAGGAAACAGATATTCAAGCGGAGTTCCGTCAAACCCATCATGCTTACAGGCAAAGTTTCAAAAAGTGTAAAATAAAAAATGGTTTGGATTCTCTCCGCAAGGTTTATTCAAACCTGCCAGAACGTCAGTTCATGCAAAGAACCCAGGTGATTTCTTACTCTTACCTGAAACAGACATAAACTGAAGGTGTCTTTGCAGCAGTCTTAGACATTCAACGTCAAACTTTTTCTTAGCAATAGGCACACTGGCAGCTGTCCATGAGCCTGACCATTGTGGTAGAGTACAGGAGACAGTAAAGTAATGTCAGCAGTCCTGTGTTACACTAACCTAAAGGATAATTTAGCATTAAAATTTTTTTTTATCTGAATCTCTTCCCATGTATTCACTGCCCCTCCCTCACTGACACACCCACCACAGGAGCAATGGCCTGGTCCACATTCTCCAGCCTGTTCAGCCAGTTTCTTGTCGTATGTTCCCTAATTTCAGCACTTGCATGGTATCAGCGTCACTGCATGAACCTGACTCGGCAATCTTTCCCTCTCTTCCTTTCTTTACCAGGTACCACGCCTGTATGCACTCTGCCAGTGCATTATTGTGCATGACAGGAGTCTTGTAGTGTTGTGGCCTAGTGTTGCGATCTTGTCCTCCAGCAGTAGCAGAAACAATCTAAGTAGCTGGTTGCACCTTCAATATTATAAATGTTTTGTTAAAAGAACATTTCTCTGTTGCTTTATGTAACATTTAGGAGAGCCAGTCCACAATTTGTCTCTGGAATAATTTCCTTTTCTCTTCATTTAAAGTTAGTTTTTAATAAAAACAAATGCTTCTGTATTCTCTTGTGTAAATGTATGTGTAAGCGTTGAATTTTCTCTTTAAAGCACAGATCCCATTCACACACACACACACGCACGCACGCACGCACGCACGCACGCACGCACGCACACACACACACACACACACACACACACACACACACACAAACACACAGCTGAGGAAGATGAATGAAAGGTCGGCTCTGTGCTCTAATAGCTTTGACTTGCTGACATTTACTGTCCAGCCTCGGAGAAACGAGAGGGATTCAAGCGCACACACACACACACACACGCACACACACACACACATGCAGATGCACAGAATAAACCTACACATGCTTTTTAACACACAAGCTCTTCAGGGCAGCATATATGCTTTCCAGACACAGACATACAGACACATACTTACATTCTATACATGTACCGGGAATACAGTCAGACTCAGACTCAAGGCCTAAGTTGCATCTGAGCATCAGCGTACCTTTGCCTACAGGCAATCTTCTGCACCATTCTTCAGTCTGTTCAGTCCAGCTATTCTTCCAGGGATGGAAACACTGTAGCAACAGTGCAGCAAGCTTGTGAAAACAGTCTCTAATGTGCCGTCTGTTTCACAAGTTTCACAATTTAATTTTCTGCCTTATTAAAATATGATGCTTCAAAAAACAGTGACAATGATGGAGAGGCAGAGAGAAAACCTACTCCCCCATTCCCACACTCTCCCATGGCTCGTTCTCCTCCGATGTATCACAGTCTCTGAAATGTCAAATCAAGCATCAGCGTTAAATACTGAAGTGCCTGTGAGCTGCTTCCTGTCATCTCCTGATTCTCAAGTGTGACTTATAATTCTGCCACAGAGGAAGACATCTGCAGAGTTCCAGATACTTGTTGGAAATGATGAGAAACATGAGAAGGAGGCACTTAAGGTAAGTACTTATCATTCAAATCATTTCTCTCATTCATTTACCAAGATGGGTTCTTCTGAGACAAAACACAGTGTCAGTGATACCAATAATAATAAAGTGTTATTGGTCCCCTCAACAGAACAAACGTGTGCTCAAGAGAGACAAACAGAAATATTTACCACACAAGGCGCTTTTATACTACATGTCACATTCACCCTTTCACACTCACACACTGATGGCAAAGGCCTAAGTGCCAA
Organism: Semicossyphus pulcher; assembly: GCF_022749685.1. Classification (NCBI taxonomy): domain Eukaryota; kingdom Metazoa; phylum Chordata; class Actinopteri; order Labriformes; family Labridae; genus Semicossyphus; species Semicossyphus pulcher. Next base: position 33,332,273 of record NW_027211693.1, on the reverse strand, counting down.
TCTCCAATCAGAACTATGCCCATTCATCCCCGTTGGCTATGCCTTTGGGAGCAAATTTGGGGTTCAGTGTCTTCAGTGACCGACTTACCAATAAGCCACAGCCGCCCCTAACATGTACAGCTATAGCTCCTCAAGTGTCATTTACAATATTTTGAAGATAAGTTACTGCAGGGAATTTTACGGTGCTTTCACACCTGACAGCTTTGGTCCAGACAGACTTTTCTCGGAAAGTTTGGTTCGTTTGGACAGGTCGGAACACTCAAACTCGTGTGGTGCGGACCAAACCACCAGACCATGACCTGCTAGAAAAGACGTGACTCAATCCGTTTTCAAACCAACCACGGTCCGGTTCGATTTTGGTGAGAACATAAACAGACTTAAAGTAGGACCAAATACAGGAAGCAAGCCAAAAAACTGCACTGTGGGTTGTTAACAGGTGCTGACAGTTGCAGAGACAGACACGCAGCCAGGCAGCAAGATGAGCAGAGGACAGATGTGAAGGAGCGACGAGGAAATAGAAATATGGACTGACCAACAATTTCACAAATGCTTGTGGAAACGCACAAAAATACGGAGGTATTCAAAACTGTTCAGTGAAAAACGAAAGGAGAATGGAACTGATCGTGAAACAATGTTGGTTAAAAGTTAAAAAAAATCACTGCGATTGTGCGATGATTTCTGACCAATCAGAAAGCAGTGTCCTTGCTCATCAAAAGCTGCTGGTAAAAGCTTCCGTGTGAATACACACCAACCTCGAGGCAAAATGCAACTTTGTAACAACTTGGTCTTTGATTCAGATCAAACAAGCAGACATTGGGTGTTAAAGCGCCCTTAAATATTGCCCAACATTTTTTTGCAAACAGCCCGATCAGAGCAGCAAGGTAAGATAATCGTTTATTGATCCCCAGGGGGAACATTCGGGTGTTGCAGCAGTACAAGGACAAAATAGCAAGTCAGTAAATACAGTATAAAAATAAGCATAAATAAAAAAAATAATAATCTCACCTCTGACCCATGGCTGAGCAGAGGGCCGGCTTTGTCTTCAGAGATTTCATATATTCCAATCACACTCACACTCTCTGTGGAGCAGTGTATACAGAGGAGGTTAAACCAAAGGAAGAAGAGTTTGCTAACACTTAAAGGACAGCAGTCCATCGAAGTTCGTAGCTGACAGGCTAGCTAACTGACAGATAGCCTGCTTGCTTATTAATGGGCAGAAAGCTTGCTTGTATGAAAACCTTGTTATTCCTTTACAAAGGTCTTGATTCAATGAAAGGATCTTTGACCTTAAGAACAAAAGGCAAACTGTAACAGCACAATAAAGAAGCGCGACAAATTTTCCTGCTAGCGCAAGAAAGATCCCAGCTGGCGAGTGTGTAAGGGGGTTAAATCACCAGCTACAGGAGTTCACCAACCAGCACTGCATAAAGTCACAACCTTAACAACACTATAGAGGCATAGTTGACTTTTGCTGCCCATGTAGGACTTTAGGACAACCTTTATTTATGAGGGTCAGGTCTTTTTGTATATATATATATATCATTACTTCTTCAGTTCCCCAACTTTAAGGCAGAGCATTACTACATCACCTGAGTGGCCCCTCTTGATAAAATGTGCCATTGTAAGTAAATGTTAAGCATTAAAGCAGTAATAAGTACAAAGACGTGCAAACAGGTACAAGCTTTGAACATTTCATCAGATTTCTATCCCACTGACAAACTGTCATTTTTAGACACAGTGAGGCACAAACTAATTTGTTAAAATAGATATTTTTAGGCAGTGACACATTATATTAATAAATAAATGCTTAACCTGTCCCTTTGAAGGAATGGGAAACAGGTGTCCAAGTGACTATGACAAAGGAAAACAAAACGTCAATCTGTCGCCTTGCTCCCAAATCTTATCCTCCTTTCCATTTGATGTATTCAGCAGGGTCCCACTATTGAGTAGGAGGATTCACAACTGTGCTATCACTTCTTTCCTCCTCTCAGTCCCTCCTGTCAGAATCTTCCTTATACTTGTCTGTCATTCCTGTTCCTTGATCCCCTGTGAGTTGTCAACAGGTCCCAGTCTTGAGTGGGTGTCTCCACATGCTGTCATTTAACTGGAACACTACTTATTCCTCCCCTGTGACAACTATTTCTTGCCTGCTTTTCCGTCTCCGAAACTGTACTGTAGGCTATAATCTTTTTTTAACGTCCTTATACTTTCTAGGATTTTTACTGTGACGGAATGCTGCCAAAGCAAGGATCTCTGCACCATTTCACAGGAGGGATATTTAAAGCCTACAAAGGTCCTCTGCCCCATGTTAGATAACAGATTTTTAGCAGCACATTTACAGCAAACTTTAGTTTCTATCAAACCAACAAAAGTATAATTTGTTATAATCTGTCGGATTTGTCTCCTCAGGTTTTGATGGCAACTGCAGTATAGTTAAGGATATGGAAGATCCTGGACATGAAAAGTCTGTAACAGGACACAAAGTTGTGTAACCAGCCTGTTTACTCCTCACCTTATTCCATTAGGGAAAGTCAACTTCCTGCTTTTGCCATCAAATGTTGGCACTGGATAGAAATTGTGCACTGCAGACATATTCATAGACTATAAAACAGCGGATGTAGCCACCAGGACTTCATGCATTTGAGTGGGGAAGTTCTGCCATCTTGTTTTCTTGGAGCCAGAAATGATCTTATTTTGACCAGATACAGCAAAGATTAAATTCTTCAAAAGAAACCAAGATCTCAAAAATTGATGAAATATCAAGTTCAGTGAATTGTAGCTGAGGTGATGCCTAGAAGACTGTTACCCTCAAATTCCACTGGATCCGTCTCCGGCGCGTTCCATCTGCGCCACGACCTCCGGAGTCAATCGCGCCCATTCAAGTCCCAGAAGCGTCTCTCCGCTCTGATCCACTAAAGATACGCGCCGAGTCTATTTTTGACAGAGGCCGCTTCAAGCACGTGTCAAGGTAAACAGAGCAGATCGTTCCAAACAGGAAGTCACACATGAACACAGCATACAGCATCCGGTCATTTCAAAATAAAACACCATGTACAGACCGGTACAGACTCCCATTTTTTCATCACAACAACACACTGAAATCTTGAAATAAGAGCACTTTTAATTAAGTAGTGCACTCAGTCATGGCAGAAGCACAAAAATTACAGAATGATCTCCAAATGCAGATAATCAACCTCGGAGGTGCAAACTGAACTGTTTGTGTGTTGCTCTGTTTAACATTGACGTTAGCACGTGATTTCGCAATTCTCGCACGATAACGTAGTTCTTCCCCGGATCTTGTGATCTCGCGAATCCAGCTGCTTGGAGTCCGCTGCGCTGCAGATCAGACATGCTTCCTGTTGGCGAGGGCTCGCGCCGTCTGACGGACCAGAACCACGGCACAGAGGGAATGCGCCGGACACGGATCCTGTAGGATCCAGGCGTTTGTGGCACCCACCTGTCACTCAAAGCTGCCACGCTCTTGATCATGCAAACCTTGATAAATGTGTGTTCTATAAAAGTCTAAGTATCTGTCATATCATTATAATGAATGGGTAAAATAGCTATACGTACCGTTTTTGTAACCCATTAATGAATCATTATGCTGTAAAGCTGAGCATTTTAACGTGGGGCTTTATGGGCTTTGACTCACTGGAGCCACAGAGGTTGTTGGTTGAGATTAATCCAATATGAACGTAATAACAAAAGGAGACTGTTTTGTTCAATTCCCATCGGTGATGGACCTTGGATGGAAAATAGTAATTACCTGGTGCTTCAAGTCAAACCATCGTGGAGGTCCTGACACAGCTAGTAACCTGCTGTCCTGCCCGGTTTCTTCTGCTTTTATTCGAATCATCTTGAGGCTGTCGTGCCGCCAGGTCCTCTGAAAAAACTAACAAAAAACTCTCTAAGTTTAGTTGTTAGGGTTTTGTTCAGGAAGATCTCAAGTGACGATTTTGTGATGTGTGATGTACAGAGCCTGGGTGACTGCTGTCCAAATGCCCCTCACTATTGTACAGTAATAGTCCTCGCATGCTTGCCAAGTTAATTGCAAACTTTAAATTGGAATGGCCATCCATTTCTTGAGTCAGCTAATCCAAACGGCACTATCCTTGATATGGTTGATTTGTTTTAATATACTGATGTTCTCCTTTCCTTGTTTATGCATTCACAGCCTCTATACCAGCATCAGTTGTTACATATACTGCCAGAAAAAGTAAAATGCTCTGCAAGCATTCCTCACCTGATAATATAAAGGTTTATTATATACAGAGGGTGCTAGTTAAGTTTCTATGAAAATTCTTCTTAGTGTTTCCTTAGTTTCCTTAGTGTCTCTTCAAGCATCACTTTTAATTGCAGTCATAAGTATGACGTCCTCTCCATTTTTACTGCAAAGCAGCAGTTCAATGAGCAGGCAGCTGGAGTGCAAGACTCCCACTAGTACTATTTATCCTTGGATGTGTTTTTGCAGTATCAGTTGTTTTTGTTGTAAACTGTCAGTTCTGATTTTCTTTCCTTTTTTTTTTGACAATACAGGGAGATCAAGTTGAGGTGAACAAAAATGATCACTATGAAGCTGAGATGCAGGCAAAGCTTTAGAGATTTGGCTCGCTTAAAATGACATCTTCAAAGAATGGGGTATTGTGAGGGTACAAGACGAGTAAAGACAGGATCCCCCTGAAGTCTGGACAGTCGTATTGAAGGGAAGGGAAGTGATTGTTTGGGACTCACTACTGGAACAGTCTGACAAGTAACGATAGCAATGAGAGAGAAAATGGGTTACCCAATGCAAGTTAAACAATTACAACTCTCAATATAATACCAAAAATAAAGGAAAAGATAAAAAATCTAATTTAAAGAATCACACAAGTGCGCTAAAGTTTGTGCTTGTGTTGCAAACTTTATGGTCTACTAGAACAACCTCTGCGTCCTAACTAGTGTCTGGAGCCAAATGAGCTCACTGTCCCAGTTCACCAGCCTTGGGGACCTTCTGCTGTGCCTGAGTTAAATACAAAGTATGGTACCGGTACATGATACTGCATAACCAGAAAAACTCTCCATATGCAGCAAGATGTGCCTGAAATTAATATAGAAAAATCTGCTAATGACTGCTTCATTAACCCCCAACAGTATAGATATCTAGTCATCTCTGCATTCAGTGATACCAATGTGAAGCAATTTTATATCACTGTATTAATGCTGTCAAAATATTTGCAATGGCATCATTGAAGCAAGCTTATTAAAAAAAGAGCTGATGAGCCTTTAACCAGTGGCATTCAAACCAGCCCGGCCTTCACACTCAGACTGAAACTGGAGGTTAACGGCACATTAAACTGTGTGTTTAATGTCTTCAAACTACACTAATATTCAGTCTTGTGTGCAAAGTTTATGAGATGAGGATGGGGATTACTCTCTGATTATATCACAATGGTTGAAATAACATTATGTATCATGTATTTGGAGGGGGAATTGGAGGCCTAACACATTGACAGGTGGACCATGTTAACAAAACCTGATTGAAGTAGATTCGGACCTCTGGTTGTTAACGCACGGAGCACAAGTAGATCTTTTATTTGACCTTTTAGGAAACTGGAAACTCATTTCCTGGAAACAGTCCATCACAAGCTCATTTTCATGAAAAGCTCCAGTTTAAACACGGACTATAAAACAGCTTCCACTGTTCTTTATGGCTACTCTCAGACATCACTCATTCTTCCAAGAGCCTCCAAATTACAGGTAGTCTAAAACCAAATAATGAATGAATCACAAGTGTTGTGCATGTCATTATCTAATCAGCACCTGCTGCTGCTGCTGCTTCTTGACTCGTCAGTGTCAGCTGACTGCTCACACTCTCTATATTACTGATTTAGACCTTTTTTAAAGGCAGACATGTTCACTAAAGCTACTTTCCCTCTGGTCAAAAAACACTGGCAACCTGTGTCGACACGCGAATCTCCACCCCCTTTCCGGCGCGTTGCTATGCTCCGTCTGTAACTTCTGCGACTCCTCGTCATCTCAGCTACAAATTCCGCCCGTCTCCGTCCGAGCAGCGTTCGAACATCGTCCCAAATTTGTCGCGCCAAGTTTGATAAACAGACTGAATGAGTAATAGATACAATAAAGACCTAACCACCGTAACATCTTCACTGTTTACCAACCCTGTCTCTGCCGCGTTTGTAACGTCAGACAGTGACGCAGCAGAAAAGAGACCGACAGGAGGATACTTCACTGGTATCTATAGATCTATAAGCGGGTCTTCCTGGGTCTGAAAAACCTGCTGATTTCGGTGGGAAAGAGGTATTTGTTAATGACGGCTCAGTTCCATTAAGTGTCCCAGTAAACAGTGAGCCAGTATGCACAGTGCCATGACCCTGGACCTTCACCTCAGCTTAATAGAGTCTTTTTTGATGTTATCAGTAACACTTGTGCTCCTGCTGCGACAAGCCAAAATGTCTGCTGTGATAGGGGCTATTGACTCGTTGCTGTTCTCTCTCTCCGCCTCTTTAACTGCCTCTTGCTGTCTGTGTTCAGCCATTCTGCAAGCTATTTCTGAATTATGTCTGGCTCAGTGTTTTTATTTCTTTTTCATGCTACTGAATAAAATATGTCTCCTGCGTTTGGGTTGTTTTAGTGCGTTCCCAGCAGAGTCTCCACAATGCTGTAAGGATTCATTTAGGAAATATCCAAAACACAAGCAGCTTTTGCTGTGAAATCAAGCTGGAGAACAATTTGTTGAGACAAATGGTCCAAAATTCTTTGATGGGTTCATGACTGAAAAGAGACTTGAAAGAAACAAACACGATAAGAAAAGAGCAAAACAACAAGAGATATCTGCGTGTTTCAACTTTTTCCATCATCCTTCCCGTCCTCCCTTCCCTCTATGACTGTCTCGACATTTACCGAACACTCCGCACCATCAGACGAGGCACTACATGACATATGGCCGTCCATAATTCAAGATGATTTGAGCACACATTTCTGGGATTTACAAGGGCTGAGATGCAGTTTTCACGGTCATAAATCCAATTTGAAAATCCAGCCTTCTGAGCTCCCGATGCCTCCAGAATTATTCTTAGGCTTAACTTTGGATGTACACTTGTGTTAAGGAAGCCTATATGATAGAATACAACATGTTGACGCTGCAATTTTAAGTATGAACTTTATTTATTTATTTAAGAATGTTGCAGTTTATTTCAATATATTAGTTTTTATGTATTTCTACAGTGTTTATGACTGAGGTATCTAGAAGTTTATCTGTGCTTCACACTTGAAAGAGAGCATTGTTTGGAATGATTTGGATGAAATATTGCATATTAGCTTTTAACATAGTATAAAACTTAAAAAGTTAAAAAGTACATGCTCGCCAGATGTTCTTTTTTTAACATCTGTTTATTGTTTTTTTTTTAAATGTTATAGAAATACAGCAAGACAAACACACAAACAACACATGCAACCATACAAGAAAAGAACAAACAAAAACAAAACATTGGCAGGAGCACAACAGAGTAACACATAATTTATCAAATATGTTACAATGTATTGATTTATGATCAGTGTTGGGGGTAACTCATCACAAAGTAATCTGTTAGAAAACTCAGATTACTTTTTTGTTGGAACGAGTAACGTAACGCGTGACTTTTGCAATGCAAGTAAGTGTCTGTGTCAGTGCGCATGCGTTGCTAGCTAACTCAACGAGCGAGATGGCAGAGAGGACAGCGTTTACTTTGTGGAAATATTCCCATTATTTCATATTTTTTTGGGAAAGGCACGAGAACAACAAGTCAGTGAAATGTAAGTCGTGACAGGAGGATAAGTGCTCGTCAGCTGTGAAGACTTCTGAAGTAGCGTCTGCAGCTATCTGCAGCTCTGCAACAAGAGCCTGTGTTGTATCGTTGTCTTCGAAACAGCTGTACGCCTCTGCCCAGTTCACTGTCATACGGCTATACTGCGTCTGTCATCCGTGTTATCAGGCTGCAGAGTTGCAGATTATAGGCCGTAAATGAGGCTATGCAATGACGGTAGAGTCAATACATTCAAAGGTAGACGTACGTCGTCCTGACAATATAACCCACATGTGTAACGAGGCGCAGAGGGGTCATTTTTACTTTTTGGTAACGCAAAAGTCATTGAACGCGTTACTTTTCTCAGCAGGTAACGCAGTTACGTAACGAGTTACTTTTTAATGCGTGATCTTGTAGTTACTTTTAAAACATTACCAAACACTGCTTATGATACAGTTAACAGGTTAGACCATTAACCATTCACTTTAATTTTTCAATCAGACTAATGACAGGTTACCAGATTTTCTGAGAGAGTTTCTCTCTGTCTGACAGAGTGAATCTAATTTTCTCTAGATGTAACACATTTCCCAGTTATTATCAAATGTTGGGGTCTTCTCAGATTTCCAGAATTGCAGCAGCAGCTTTCTGCAGTGTGGATAGAGAGATGGCCTGAGCTACATACCTATCTGTCACTCTACCTGGTTCAACAACCCCAAATAGTGCAGTTAGAGGGGCATCGGGAAACTTATTGAAAACCTGACAATCTGATAGATGACCCCAAAAAGTTTGCAGCTTCTGACACTGTAAGAACAGGTGAGACAGAGTTCCTTGATCATTTGAACATTTCACACAGAGGGGCGAAGTATCTTTGAAACTCTTTTGTAGTCTAGTGGGAGAGAAGTGCACAACTTTGAACTGTATCAGTGCATGCTTAGCATTTATTGAACAGCAGTGAATATTTACAGTTCTTCCACACTTTGTAATTTCTGTACCCATTTCTTTCTTCCAGCCTTCTCTAAATGAATTTGATGATGGATTATTTCAATTTGTAGAATGTTGTAAAAACAAGACACACTCCCTAGCATATGGTTCTAAAGCAGCATGATGAGGTTTCTGCTCGTACAGTGGGACATATGCCCTTAACAAGTGTCGCAGTTGTAAAAAATGGAAGAAATGTGAAGTTGGAATTTCTGCTGCAGCTGCTGAAATGAGGCGAGGTGATCATTAATATAGAAATCTTTTAGAGAGATGATACCCTTCTCCTTCCAAGTCGTAAAGATTGGGTCCTCCAGACTGCATGATTGGTGCATATTGGAGTGTCCAAGTATATGCTTTCATCATTAATAACACCTGAGATCAAACTTTCAAGGTTTTGGATTACGGAGTTATTCCCATATATGTCTTTTTTAATCTTTGTTGGACTGTTAAGGAGTGCTGGGAGACATGAACGCTTTCAAGAAAGGTGCTCAATCTGCAGCAACAGAGGCATTTCTTCCAGGTTACTGCCAGGAGGGCAACCACGCCAAGAAGAAATAATATTTAAATGGACAGCAAGATAGTACAGTTTAAACTGGGGAGGCCAAGTCCACCTTCACTCCTACCTTTACTTAAATGCTTCCTAGAAATCCTAGGTACTTTACCAGACCAAATGAAAGATGAAACAACAGAGTCTAGCTCCTTGAAGTTAGATTTAGCGATGCACACTGGAATGGGCTGAAAAATGCATAAAAACCTCGACAAAGCTACCATTCTTATGGCGTTGATGCCTCCCACCATTGAAATAGGCAAAGTGTTCCAAAATTCTATGGTTTTGTTTCATTTATGCTCTGGTAACTGGCCCAGTTTTCTTGTTACTATAATACCCAAACTTGTGAATTTATCTAAGACAATCTTAAATGGGAAGGTCTTCATGAAGGCCTTGTCTACCAGTTTGAGGCATTAGTTCGATCTTGACCCAATTTATCCTATACCCTGAGAATGAGCTACATTTATTCATTAGATATATCAGGGGGGCAACAGAAGCTTTAGGATCCGAAATGAATACAATGACATCATCGGCATAGGCCGAGATCTTATGTGAACCCAATGTGTTGTGAGATGTATCTCAGGACGTAAGCGTATACGTGAAGCCCGGGGTTCTAGCGCTAAAGCAAAGATAATTGGCGAATTAGGATCCCTGGCGTGTACCTCTATACATTCGAAAGGGAAATGATATATTTTGGTTTGTAACAACAGAAGCTGTACGCTCTTAATGATCTTTATCCATTTAATAAATGAATCGCTGAAACCAAATTAAGCTAAGGTGGACAACATAAGGCTGTTCAATTTGATCAAAAGCCTTCTCGGCATCAAGGGAAATCACCACGGAGTCTTCCATGCTACGGGCAGGACTGTACACAATACTGAAAAGTCTTCTCATATCTGTCGATTGGAAATGAACCCAGTCTGATCGGGAGCATCATTTTAGCGATGCGACTTCTGAGATGATTTGATAAAATGTTGCTTCGTAATTTTGTTTCAACTGGTAGAAGAGAGACAGGTCTATATGAGGAGACAAGAGTATTAGAGAAATCCTGTCATGTTATAATGAACTTGGTAAAGAGCCTACCTCTCTTGAATGATTTAACATACCAACGCTAAGGCAGGCCAACAAGGAGCGATATGCTTCATAAGATTCCGCCCCAAACCCATCTGGCCTGGGGGCCTTGTTATTTGGAAACTACTGAATTGCTGCCTTGACCTCATCTAATGTGAAATCTGCCTCTAAATCTAAATCTAAAGCTACTACTTCTCATCAGATGGCATTTCAAAGCATCAGTCTCACTGGAGCATTTGAGGGCTTCTTTCTAAGAATGGAAATAAACAGGAGAGACACCCGAAACACCCTCAAGTTGAGCTGGTAACATAAGATCTACTTTGAGGAAGACATTAAATATTTAACTCATGCAGATGTTAATGTCAATAATTAAGAATTTTGTTTCATGCCTGAAAGACTTTATTATCTTCAAATTTGTGATTCCCCTATGCCATCTTTGAACCATCTATGAACCAGAAAATCATCAGAAAGGATTCACTCTCCTTCCTATTTTAAACATTAGAGTGGAAACCTTCACAGCAAGAAGGTCCTGGCTTCACAAACATCCATCGGTTTGGGCCTCTCTGATGTGATCAACATGCATATGAATTTGTTTCACTATGCAAGGAGTACAACTTGCTTTCATGGCTTCATCATTGCAGCATCACTATTAATGGTGTAGCGCTTGGATGTACACACACAACATTATAGGACATGGTGAAACCCCTCACTGCTGAATAACCTTGTAACCAGGGAGAACAACATCCATAGAGCTTACTGAAGTCGACGAATGAATGAAAACATCTTGTGTACAAAGGTCCAGATTTCTTTATAGACGGCGCTGTAACACAGAAACCTGATTTGGAATGCAGAATTTTTAGCTGAACAGATATGAGTCCAACCTTAACAGTTCAAGTACGGGCAGGTGTTGTACTTTGCTAGTACAGCTACTTTAAAATGGATGTTTTTGTCCAATTGAATTTCAGAAGGTTACAGAAATTGCCAGATGCAGTCACTTCCAATAGACCGTTTTTTAAAGGTAGACATTGTGATATGTCAGAGCAGGGAAAGCACAGGTGCAACACATTTCAATAATGATGTCTAAATTCTTTCAACTGTCCCTGAAGGGCATGACCATGAGCCAGCATGCATAATACCTGAACCTGTGCTATTACATTATTGTGAAGGGGATTACAAGATTGGACAATTTGACAAACCCCACATATGAGCATATTCAGGCCTTAAAGTGATTTTTGGACACTAAGTTGTTATGAAACTGCCAGTAGTGTGGTGGATGCAAAGCTATAACTTACTCACCGAGTTCTGAACGTAGAATAAGTTGTTCCGATGAGATGCCAGGGTCATGAAACCAAAAAGCTTTACTCTCTCCATTCCCAACACAGAATTATCGTAGAACCTAGGATTTCATATACTGCGCCGTTCTTTTGGCACTATTTTCTCTCTTGAACAATCCAGTATCACTACGCCTGCTGCAGACCGGTTTCTCAGTTGACGTGATCCATCAGCTGTTTCTAAGAGAACACGCTGGAATTGGTAACTTGTGAGACGATGTTTGTTGTCACAGAGGAAAATACATGTTGAAATGGTGCGAATTTGTGATTTTCCTGGCTGTAATAATAAAAACAATCCACCGCACGTATTTCATCGCTTTCACGGATTGTGCCCTTAGAGGTCCCTTTGGATACGTTGTTAAAGGTAAATCTTCCTCTTTCATAGTCCGCCATTTTTACTTCAGCGATGACGGGAATCAGTCAGAATCAACGTGAAACAGCTACTAGGTCGGCTTACCGGAGAAACTGGCCTGCCGCAGGCGTAGTGATAATGGATTTGTCAAGAGAGAAAATAGTGCCAAAAGAACGGCGCAGTATATGAAATCGTAGGACGATGATTCCCACTACACTACTAGTGTCCAAAAAGCTGAATTATCCCTTGAGGAAAAATGAGGGATCACTTACTGTCCTTTGAGTACAATGTCCTCTATCCTAATCTTTAAACCAGTGACTCCTTTGCATGAATGTGGTGTAATAATTTGCAGCTGTCAAAAAACGTTCTCTGTGATTCCTTGCCTGATGAGGAAATTGAAAGTGGTACTGTCTTGATTCTTTTCAAACTTCATTCTCATCATCTGGAAACCAGCATCCTCACAAGCCCGGGAGGAATCGCTTGGCTTATCAAATTGTGAGGCACTGTACACTGCAAGCACCAACTCAAACTACAGTGGATCAGAAAATAATTAGTGTTGTCTTATTATGTTGCCCTTGTGGAGCAATTTATCCTGTTGGTGATCTGAAGCCAGGTTCTGGTGCTTTTAAAGAGGTTCTTAGTTCCAGGCATGCACATGCAACATGTGGGAATACAATGTTCATTAAATAACCTGCACATGCTGAATGAAGAGGGCCCCCTGACGCACATTACCTCCACATGACTTGTACTGACGTCAGTGCCGTGTGGTGATGCAGTCAGTTTAATTGTGTGTTGTGATGTACGGTGGACAAGGACCACACAATCTGGGTTTCTTATTAGCTTCAAATATGGATGTATGTGCGTTTGTCTTTCACCTAAGACATATTTGATGTGTGTAGATGATACTGTGCATTTAATGGACTCGATATCCTAAGCTAACCAAGGTTGGCCACCAGCATGTGCCAAAATGTGTGCACATCAGAGATGTTTTCCTGTCCTGTCATGGACATCACTGAAGCACTTGCAGTGAGGAGCCTCCATATGGAGGCTATAAAGGAAGCTAACACCAAGGGGGCCTGGGGGCCGAGCTCTGGGGATGTATCAGAGCCATCATATGGGAATAAACCGGATACTGAGTCCTCACCCTCCCAAATATTAGATGAACCTGCCTCCCAGGTCAGGAGATTGTGCCTGGCAGGAGGGACAGGAAAAACCCTTTGCCTTGTCTGAGGCAGAGGAAACACCAGTGAAGGCGGGGCTGTCAAGAAGCATGGAGGACAAGGGAAAGGTGGACATGGTGAATGAGAACACAGCACTGGGCAGATGAGCACAAGGCAAAGGAGGAAGGAAAATGCTATAACAGCATGCAAATGGGGTTACAACCAAGTGCAACATGTTTAATGTTGTTCATAAGGATCAGGACTATTGCCATGTTGATTGATAATGAAATAGAAACATAGGTCTGTCTGTATCCTTCACTATAAAGAGCATGATTAGGATTTTCAGCCCCTTCCCATACCGAGGGGGTCAAACACCGACACTAACTGTAATATAAACCCATTTGCTGCAATATAATATACATAGAAACTGCTCTTAGTCTCATATTAGAAACACTGTAAAAGTACAATTGTGGGTGTTGGTCGGGGCGATGCACAGGCCAAACTACTCAGAACCTTCATCCAGGAGTCCTGCGTCAAACAAAAACCTGTAACCTGCCCCATGAAGTTTTCTCCAACCTTTAACCATCTTTTTTTTCTGCCTTAAGCCAACCAAACAGACGTTAACCATGTGTTAGTCAGGAGGAAAAGAGACACCATCTGCATGACACCCAACAGAACAACATTCTGTGTCTGAAGGAGACGCCAAAGTTTTATGACAAAGCATGGTACTTAACAACTTTGGGATAGAACGTGAGCGGTCACACTTCACACAGTGTCAGCAGGAAATGTCTGATGCACAAAGAATTAAGACAAAAAGAAAAGAGAAATTGATGGAAGTTAACAAATAACCAGGAAACAGCAAGGTAGGAAAAGGAAAAGAATCAGATCTCTCAAAAACAAGAGAATATTATTTTCATCGGATAGGAAAGAGATGAAAAGGAATGACTGATGAAAGAGGACAGGAATAGGGAAATGGAAAGGAAAGACAAACATGGAAAACAGGTAATTGGGGAAAAGGAAAGCTAATGGGTTGGAGGGTCAGGAGACAGGATTTGCCAACCAAGTGCTTCACAAACTCGTCATCGGAGAAGCATCTTCATTGGGAACCAAATCAACAGCAGCCACAATTGGACACACAGCCCAGTGGCCATGAAGAGAAATCCAATCACATCAGAAATCATTAGAGCACATTGTTCCGGGAGCGTGCAGCGATGCACAGGAGCGTGTGTTTTCCATGTGTGTTCTGGTAGATATTATCACACATGCAGGGATTTACACACTATGCACACACACAGTATGAAAAGCATAGTGTCAGAATAATCTGTTATATTAAGACAGTTAGGACCAGTTAGTAGAGAGGAAATGAGAATGTCAGTCCAAGCTTTATGGGTAAATAAACAAGAATGACATTCAGATGAGAGAGTGAGTTCAGCTCCGTGTTGTGTGCAGCCTATTAGATTTATAATAAGCAAACATTTGTGAGTCAGAGGCTTTTTATTGGTGATTGCTGATGCTTGTAACACTCAACCAGTGGCCTTTATTCAGCTAAATTGTATTATTTTTTCACTCCAGTGCACAAGGATGAATCTAATTGAATTTGCCTTTCATTAAAAGTAAATCTCAAAGTTAAAACTGTCTGGGTTCAAAGGGGCAAGAAGCCACACACAACCCATTTCCTCTGCTGCCCCTAACGTGGTCGTAAATGACCTGGACTTTAACATTTGGTGGAGTTATATGTCTGCATTTCAGTGTGTTTAGAAGCATGCACATCATTTCATTCTGCTTCACTACAGCAGGAATTAATGTTCCTGTGGGAGATGCTTTCTGGAGAAAGATTTCTGATTGAAACAAGTCTGATGCTCTGTTGTCACATCTGCGATGCGTTGTGAAGAGAGTGTTCACGCGACCAAGTGACTATAGCTGCTCTGACTTGAGCCTTTCTAAAGTGTGAAGCAGCAAATGAGCAGCCAGTCCTTCTGTGCAGTGTCCAGTTTTGATTTGATATGTGTGAGTAGTGTTCCTGATCTACTTTTCCATCAACACTCATGAGACACAGCTGAGACTCGAGCCTGCACGGAGCCCTGCTGACAGCTACATGGATAAAGTGGTTGCATGAGACGTGTGAGCGAAAAAACATGTTTGATATGCTTACAAGTTACGAGGGACTCACCAGGGACATCTAAAGAAGAAAAGAACAGTTACAGTATTGTTGTCTTTAATTTCACTGGGCACAGATTGTCCAAAGCTAATGGTAAATGGACTGTACTTTTATATATATATATATTAATATCTCTCTCTCTTGCTATATATATATAGGCCTTTCCTAGTCTTACTCAAATCTGCTTTTACACTACATGTCACATTCACGCATTCACACAGTGATGGCAGAGGCTGCTACCCAACTGTCAATCATTTATCACATTCATACCCATTGGCTATGCCACCGGGAGCAATTAGGGGTTCAGTGTCTTGCCCAAGGGCACTTCGACATGTAGACTGAGGGAGCTGGGGATCGAACCTCCATGATTGAAAAATGACTGACTCTACCACTGAGCCACAGCCGCCCCCGGTGTTTTTGTTATTGCTGCTCAGCCTTTTAAAAAGGCTTCAGATTAGTAATATAATGGGTGCTGTTGTTATTTATGTCCCTCATCTGAAGGTCATTGGGAGGCCAAAGTATTTTATAAAAGTATAATAGTATTTTTGGTCTGACATTTCTCACTATTGTTCAGCTAAAATACAGTACATTTATCGATCCATTTAAAAGATCTATGTTGCATGGTCTAAAGCCGTATCTGGGCACTAAGTAAGAGGCAGGGTGCAAAGGGGTTGGACTGAGTCTCTTGATTATACATCGGCATGTTTTGGGCATAACATTAACCAAACCAATCAGAGTGTCAGCTCTCACTCTCTTTAAAAGCCAGGTGCGCCTGCAGGCCGCCGTGTTGCTTTTCGGATTTCAACCATTCTTCTCACATAGATCAAATAAGTTCCCTCCTTCCACTGTTAATATAAAAACACACACAGGTCCCTGTATCTAATATGGAGATGCACGTATTGATGTTATGTTTGCTGAAGTAACCCCAAGCACAGAAAAATGATGAAGTGTCTTTCCTAATGAAGAGAGATGCTGTGTACATTTACGCATGAGACACAGCAGGAATCATTTATTTAATGGCTGATATACAGTATGTACTTATTTTTTCAGCTGGATCACATGGCTATGTTCTCTACTGCGTGCGTCCTGGACAGTGGACATAATGTAATGATAGTGCAGCGCTTAAGCAGGAATGTCCCTCAGTTAAAGCAGGCAAAGGAGGAGGATGAGCGTGTTCTCTATAGATTCGCTTCATGCCAAAACGAGTGTGATGATGTCAGGAGACGGTGCAAACAGTGGCTCGCCGTCTCTCAGTCCTCCATCCAATCAATACATTTATGCACTGAGATTTCCCTTGGAGTAGGAGCACTGCTGTGCGTCCCTGTGTCTCTAACATGCAGGGGAACACGTGTTGTGAACTCGCCTGTGTTTGCAGATCTTACTACTTAAATAATGTGCCTCTTTAATAGCAGGGAGAAACTGCACCACAGACTTTAGCACAGGTGTTTGTTGGTCCAGGACGCAATTACTTCTTGAATGCTAAAGTTAGCAAGTTAGCGCAGGGTGTCCTGATTTCCTCTAGTTACAGCTGACTTGTGTTTGATTCTCATCTAAAATGTGTGTATGCGTGTGTTGATATGTTGTCTTAACAGAGGAAGCACAGGTAAAAGAATTACCATTACTGATGGTAAAAGTGTCCCAGAAAACAATTATGTGCGACAGTTAGCCAGAATGCACAACACCAGGACCCTGGCTCACTTGTTTTTAGTCCTTACTGTTTCACCTGTGCTATTCCAGCTGTGACAAGCCGCTGTGTGACGTGGCTGAAATTGTCAAGGAAAAATGTTAAGGACAAATGCAGAGACATTTCCCAACTCCGGTAAAACTAAAATTAAATCACTGATCTTACATCTGAAATTACTCCGAGGCAACAGAAACAGCGCCATGATACAACAGCTTAGCGAGATTAACTTGGCGGCATTCACTGGCAAAAGTTTTAATAGCATGTTAGCTAATTGATTTTGCTGCCTAACCCAGTCTGAGTGACATATCTGGCAAACATTAAAACGCCCCGCTCGTGGCTTGAGCTGGTGCTGCACATTGTTATATGTCTCAGGTTTCCAGCTATCACCTTCCACCTGCTGATGGATGGGCGGCTGGCAGCCCCGAGGAGGTTCATTGGACTGTTAATGGCTGAACACAGCAGCTAGGCTACAAATGGTAAGTGACCAGTTTGATGTGTTCTGAAGTTTATGTGGTTATTTTATTGTGGGGGCTCCTAGCAGTTAAGGCTGCAGATTTATCACATATGTGTCCAGCGTCCAGCTGCCTCCAGAAGGCTGCAGGGATTTTGATAACTGACTTTAATTAGCCGACCTGGGAATCATAAGACACTGTAACCTGAAGATTCAGTACTTTTGGATCTTTAACCAGCTATTCTGTCAAACACTGAAATTAAAACTTACCATTGTATGATTTTAGGAACAGCCCGAGGAGTTTTTGTTACATTTCTTTGCTCTTCAATTTCAGTAACTCTGACTCTGTAACACTAACTTTCTGCACAACTTTCAACTTTCAAAGAAGCCACTTGTTGGTGTGCTTGGTGCACAGAGGCAGTGCTAAAGGCAGAGCTGCAGTAAGGCCTCTAAGTCAAGTCCTGTCAGAGTCCAAGTCAGAGCTGAATCCAGCTGAGTTTGAGTCAAATGAAGAAAACGAACAAAATCAGTGCTGCAGGTCAGGTCCTTGGGTTCTGTACCCCTTCTTACAAAACCCATGCATGATGGTGTTTAAGCATTTCATTGAGTAATTGTTGAGTAGAATAAATAATTAAAGGAGAAAACACTTTTTGGGGTAACTTAAAAATGTCTTCCTTTTTTTGTTCAGCTCAGGGTTTATATTTTAAGTGTATTTGTGTAGAGCCCTGGTTCTCAGCTGGCGAGTCTTTGCTGTGCTTTTATTTTGAAGAACATGGCATCCTTTGACACGCATGCAGCAGAAGTATAGTTTATCCACACTCCATGTGTCCACTGACTGGGTAATACCAGCTACAGTTACATGCTTGAAACTTGATGAGCCCTACAGTGGTTGCATTAATGTTGCAGTTTTTCAGTTTATTTCTGTTGAAGAAAGGATGCTCGCTGAATGCATTGCAGAGGCATGTTCTTCATGCACTGCCGCCTGCTTGTCATTTTGGCTGCTATTATACTGTTGTTTGTTCTGTCATTAAACTGCACATATTTTAATTAAATACATTTGACATGGGGGCTGCACGGTGGTGCAGTGGTTAGCTCTGTTGCCTCACAGCTAGAAGGTCACTGGTTCAAACCCCGATTTGGGCAAAAGTTGGTCCCATGTTCTCCCCGGGCATGCGTGGGCTCTCTCTGGGGTCTCCGGCTTCCTCCCACAGTCAGAAGACATACAGCAAAACATGTGGGTCACAATTCGTCATTAAGGAGGTGGTGGTGCGTCCTGAGGCTAGACCACTGGTGTCGACCATTTATTAAAGAAACATTAACACAGTTTTCATTTCAAAGTACTAAAGTGTAATTGCATTGTTGTCTGTAGCAAGGTCACGTCCATAGTGAACAGGAGCAGCGATACAGGGGAATACTCTTTGGCTCTATGGAGGGTGATTGTTTCACTAAAATGCTGCATCCTAGTTTTCCTCAGTTTTCTCTTTTCAGTGTCCTTGACAGAGAGCCGAAGTTGTGACGTGATGTTTGGGCCAGCCTCTGTATCACTTGCTGCTATAACTCAATAAATCTTGCAGTCACTTTGTCTTTTATTAGCTTTTCTGAGTTTACTTTCTATTTTCAAGGCAACAATACAGCCTGATATTAGTGCAGACATGTCTGAAGTTCACCGCAGCACCTTGACTTGCCCATGGACTCTTTTGGCAATCTGTGATATTAAACCTGCAAAGACCCGTTCTGTCCTTATTTACAGATTTTAAGTAAAACTACTTATACTTATTGACACTTTTAAAAATGTCATTGTGATTCTGATGAGTTTTAGAACTTTTGTTTCACTTTGCTCTCTATACATTCATAATCTGTTATTTCAACAACATCTTCAGTGGAAGTAACATTAGCTGCTAGCTGCAAGGCCAGATCAAATCAACCTTTGACTTTATAAGTCCTAGATGACAAAAGCGATCATGTCAGGAGACAGGACTTGAGACTGAGGCCAACCTTGCTATGATAAGTAGTATTATCTTTCAGGGAAATCTTGTCACCAAGCTTTCTTTGTTTCCTGCAACACTTATCAGCAAGGTAACCATGGTGATGTTAGCTTGAGTTCCTGTGTTCAGCAGCTCTGTTGAAAAGACTTCCCGGTTTCTTTTTCTTCTGTGTACGCCTGGTCTATGTTTGTGTGGTTATGGAATTCAGTGGTAATCCTGTATTCATCAGCCTTGAGGTATTATTGTCACTGCTATTCTGAGCCAAAGTGCATCTGAAGGGGCCCTGAGATGATTTGCACAATAGAGACCTAATTCCTGTACAGTGAAGGAGAGTCAGAGAAAACATAAACAGACAGAAAGAAATTGAAGGAAACAAAAGATAACAAGTTTCTTATTTTTTACTGTATCCCCCAAAAAGTCTTCATGATTAAAACTCAGGATGAAATCAGTACACCTGCTAAAGTTCATTCACATAACACTCAGAAACCAAACTGTTAATGTAAGACACATTGATCATATAATTTCCAAGTCAATCAGAGCTTAAAAGCTGCACCTACATATACATATTGTATTTAACCAGCACTATGGAGCCTTTTTGCAGGTTTGACTGTGAATTCAAACAAACTTTTGTTTAAACTCTGGACAAAGTTTTGTTATGTTTGATGTGATGGATTATCAATTGTAACATTTTAATCTTTTCCTTTCCCTGGTGTAAGTGTACGTCCAGCTTTCTTCCTCTCATATGTTTCTGGACACTTATTTTCCTTTATTAGTTTTTATCCCTACTTTTATTACATTTCCATTTTTTTTCTGAAAGCAAACTGTCAGCATGTTCTTCTTTGTATACTTCAGCTTTTACTGCTTAGCTTTGGACAGAAGTTATACTTCCTGCAGGAAATAATAACTTTCCATCTTCTGTCATTTATTAGTGTATGTGTACATGTTTGGACAGGACGGAGAGTAATCTGGTTTGCTTTATATTTCACTCCCATATCCAGAGCTCAAAGCTGTACGCATCAGTCAGTGGAAGAATAGTGTATCTGAAAGCACAGAAAGGATCTATTTTTCTTCTTACTAGGACTAAGCACAGGTGGACAAGAATGCTTAATTACAATGGTTTGAATCTACGTGGAGCATTTCAGCAAAGTTTGCCACACAGCATGAAGCCCTGTGTCTGAAAGCTTAACATCAAGACTGCATTCATCATGTAAATTCATCATCATCATCAGGGTTTGAATAGTGAGCCGCTGAATAATGAACTCTGCTTAGAACACCAAATACAGACGCTGACCATCACTGTCATCTTTGGTCACTCTAAATCAGTGTTATGTGAAGCAGTTTTATCGTGTTCTTAAAGCTATTGCTGCAAAGTCAGATACATCAGCCAGAGTAAGGCAGACTGTAAGGAGTGTATTAGTACTGAAACCCAAAATTGGCAAACCCACTCCATTTCATTCAGTCCCAGTGGGCTGCTTTTTTCACACCCTCCTCTTTAAATAACAAAAGTTAATTTCTGAATAAAATTAACTTAGAAATATTCAATTCACTCAGTCGATGAACTGGTCTCAGTTGGTGGACATACTGTATATACGGAGCAAATAAATAAATATGTATGTCTGAATTTTAAATTGTTTACAAGGTAAACCACAGTAAAAGCAACGAAATGCAAGCTACAGTCTGCATCTGAAGTCAGAGCGAGCCCCAGTTCTGCAAGGTCCTGATGAATATCTGATATTTCAGAGCAAGTGAAGCTGAATTTAAAAGCTGAACAATGTAACTCATCATTTCTGGATCATTGTTGCTGTATTTGTTATTTGAAAGCAATCCTCTTTGTGATTCAGTAACTCTGCAGGGAGGGGGGATGCGAGGCCCAGTGCGAAGTGTTGACAAATGTATCCAGCGATCCTCACAGTGACTTGTTGTTCCTCCTTCTGCAGTGAGCAGCGAGATGGAGCGCGCACTACGTAAGGACACAATATCAAAAATGAATCATTTTTTATCATTTGTTAGGTTAGGTTTTTGAGTATGCATAATGGAATTGACAAACGGGAATTTCATTTCAGAATCATGGCGGGTCAACAACAGTCTGGAAAATATTATATATAGTTAAAAAAAGCCAGGGTTGCCAGGTTTTGCGGTTTTCCTGCAGAAATTGGCTACTTTTGAAGTGTTACTGCAGACCCTGTGAGAGGCCCTTCAGAGGCGCAAGGCTCTGTGTGGTTGCACACTTCACACAGCCCATGTGACAGTTCTGGGCATTAGTAAAAAACTGAAGTTGAAGTTTTTTGTTTTTTTTGTGGCCTTTCCGTTTATTTATAGGACAGCTCAAGAGAGACGGTAAACGTGGGGAGAAGAGAGCAGGGGGACGACATGCACCAAATGATCGGCAGACCGGGTTGAACCTGAGATTAGTGCGCTGAGGACTGCAACCTCTGTACACGGGGTGCCCACTTCACCCACCTAGTCAAACCAGCACCCCATTATAGTACACTTTAATGAGCATAAATCTGTGTAGTAACTGGCAGCTCACCCACTTTTTGGATGGTTAACCAAGTTAGTAAAAGAGGCTTATATGAGAGAGAAGTAAAAGCAGCATCAACCCGACTTTAGACACATTTTAATCACAGGAGGACTCCTTGCAGCTCAAAGACTGAGCAACATCACCTTCTTACCCTGTTTTCTCTGTGAACCGGGTCATGTGATCGTTTTTATGATTCATCAACCCCAGTGGATCCTGCACCTCCTCCTGCTCCAGGCTTTGATTAGAGCTTGGTCTTGATCTGGGGACTGGTGCATCCAGGGGAGCTGACGTTCTCCATCTCTCCCACTCTTTCCTGCACATATTTTTTCTCTTCAGTGTAATGGGCTACTGACACACACACACACACACACACACACACACACACACACACACACACACACACACACACACACACACACACACACACACACACGCACACACACAGGTATTCCCCTAGCCCCCTAAGCTCAACCCTTATCTCAGTACCTCTGTGTCTCTTTATAGTGAAGAGGGAGGTTTCTGGCCTGCAGGAAGGCTGAATAACACTGTGCAGGAGTGACTTTGGGTGTCTGCATCTGTTAGGGGGACAGAAAGAGAGAGAGGAGGGTAAAATGAAAGAAAGAATCACAGAAAAAAATGTAGCTACAGTTTTTAGACCTCAGATTTTTACTTTCATTCAGACTATTCACCAATACTTTAATGCTTAATGCACACGATGCTGCTACCACCAGGTATGTTTGATAGAAGGGTCCACAATTTTTACAACATAACTTGTTTTGTTTTTTTGGATTTGTCTTATTTCATGTAGTAACTAGGGATGCAGCGATTAACTGGTTTGACTAACCGCGCTTAAAACGTCACGCTTACTCTCAAAAAACGGGCCGGTAAGCGAAAACAAAACTACACCTGTGGTGCACCAGCCTAATGTGACGTGCTAATGAAGAGACACGGAGGCTACGTTACATTAGCTTTACTATGGCAGAGGGACCACGCAGCGAAGCTTTGCATCCACGTAACGAGTGACGTCAGCAGTGTGGTTGCATTTCGGGTTCACCACGAGGACCAGGGACTCATTCAGGAGGACGGATCCCCAGTCTGTTAAACCTGCCAGAAAAAAGTTGCGGCTAAAGTGTCAAACACGTGAAACTTGATACAGCATCTGCGGGATCACCACCCAGCACTACATGCCCGACATATTAACTGAGTGATAGCCTTACGTATTACGATGAAACATTGAATTGGTAGGGAATTACATATAAACCCATCACTTATAATGAATGGCATAGCGGTGAAAGTTGGGCTTTCAATGTAACAGCAGTAAAGTGGCATGAAGTTTGTGGAAGACAAAGATCCTCTCAAGGGCTTCAGTCAGTGATCGTTTAACGTTGCTTCCTACTGTCAGTGTGGAGGAAACGCTGCCACTGAAGGTTAATGTACCAGGTGTAAAACACATGACATCAGGAGCTTGTAGACGTCCAGCACTATACAATGGGATTTAACACATTACAAGTAATGTATAATAATAATAACACTGCAGGAGATGTTCTCATCTTCTTTCTATCATTTTAACAACTATAGTCAGGATTTTCTCAGGCCACATGTAAAATCAGATTAATTATTTAAAGATAGATTAAGAAAAGAAAAGCCTGGATGAGTTGATGACAATAACACTTCAGTTCTCTTTTTTATTAGCAATGTTAAAGTATCATTTATTCTTCAAAGGGCAGCAACAGTTTAAGTCTAACAGGTTTCCCGCTCTAAAGGGAAGGATGAGACTTTTTGTTTATCTTTATTATTTTTAGACTCATTATTTGATTACTTTGTTATTTCTGTTTCAAAAGGCAGCAATAAATGACACATTAACATTTCTAAAGAAGGTCCATGTGATTTTATACATTAGAAAGGTTGTGAAGTTGTTTAATGCATAATAATTGTGATAATCGTGAAACCGTGATTATTCCTCTGACTATAATCGTACCACCAAACTCTCTAACACACAATGAAACTAACAATCCCTAACACACACACAATCCTGTACTCACATGTTTTACACAGAGTATGTGTTGTGTGGGTTTGGACAATTTCTAAGTTGTTGAGAAAAATGGGCACAAATACATAAAAAAGGAACGTTGTTTAGCTTTGGAGATTCAAACTTCTTATATAAAGTTTGCAAACAGAAAGTAGCTGCAGCACAGTAGAGTAGTATTAGCCAAACCCAGCATCAGGTCCAAGGTCTATGTGCGACAAAATACATCTGATAAACATTATGCACACATGAGCAGGTCAAGTGTTCACATTGTGAATGAAATGTGAATAAAAAACGGTTCCTTATTGCTATCAGTCAACAGTCTCTTCTCTAACCTCTATGAACTGCCTGTTTTGCTTGTGCTCTTGTAAGTCTCTGAATGTGAAGCCCAGCGCCTGGAGGTGTCTTGTAAGCTTGTGTCATATACTGGTGAGACTTAGTGCTGTCACTCAAACGGATCTCATAAACAGGTCCTCCTTTTCTTAATATCCACAAACTCCTTTGCTGTGACAGCTCAACATTGCTGCAGTGGAACAAGCTGGACAGCTCTGTCTGCAGCCATTACCCAAGAGCACAGGTAGCTCTGAATTTATAATGGGACCTGTCTTTCTCTTGCTCTCCCTCGGTCATAGCAATAACTATTATGGATTTCTGCTTAAAGACCACTGAATGCTTTCCCCCCGCAAGTTCACACATTTCAATTAGCTTAGCAGAGAATGGCTTTTACCTTGCAGAAGTCATAATAGCACATTATATGTTGTGTTGTGTGTGTGTGTGAGTGTGTAAAAGCGAGAAAGGGAGAGAGAGAAAGACAGACAGAGAGAGAGAGTGAATGAGCAGAAGAAAGAGGGAATTGGGAGATGACATTAGTTGGATGTTAATTAGACAATTATCCAGTGTGGACACTGCAGGGGGAATCCAGGAGTGCGGTGGCTTTTTACTGAGAAGTGTTACAAACACAGCTGTATCTCAGTGGAAGCGTAAAATGAAAGTTTTGACCCAGGGCTCTGTGGTTGCATCATGAGAGAGGATGAAGTTGTAATCCTTGAGCCCCTTTGCTTCCTCTGGTGTGTCATATGCTCTTCTGTGTGTTCATATGTTGTCCTGATGTTTTACCCCTGGCACTCGTAAACATTGTGGAGTTAGAACAAATGAAAACATGAACCCTTTGAATCTCAGTCTATTTCAGCTCACATGCTTTGCCTTTATTCACAGGCTTTTTGCACATTAATAACGTATCTTCATCAGGCTGCTCTGAAATGACAGTATTGCCACTTCATTAGGGACACCTGAAAAATCAAATGTAATCCAATACACAAGATCAGCCATAAGATTTGCTTTCATGTAATGTACAGGCAAGCTGTCACAAAGGTGTTAATTCAACAATTTTTCAGCGTCAAGCTCATAACTGGTGGTGGGGCTGCACTGAGCTGCATTATATTCAGAGGTGTTTCTAATATTCTGCCCCCTCATGTATGTAAACAGAGAGGACAAAAAATTAGAGACATCTCAATATAATTCAGTTCAGTACAACACCACCTTTAACTACGGCCTCAGTAATAAACATTTAATTTACACAAAAGTCAACAAAAACTAAACTTCATAAAAGCTGAATCTCTGGCAGTGCTGATGTATTGAACTGCATTAGATTGTAAAGGTGTACCTAATTAAGTGGCCATTGATATTCTAAGACACAGAAAAAAAACAACTCAACATGAATAGTTTTATATCCACGTTTTCAACACACTACTTAGCAGAGATGTGGACTTGAGACTTGGTGACTTGGACTCGAGTCGACTCGAGTCCCTGTTTTGATGACTTGTGATTTGACTTGACAAAAAATAAATGACTTGGGACTCGACTTGGACTTGCAAGTTAATGACTTGATACTTGACTTGACTTGAGGCATGATGACTCGGATGACTTGTGTGTTCATAAGTTTGAATGTTAGCTGTTAAATATAAAATGATAAAATTCATTGTTGTCAAGTTTCTGTCTAACTATCGAGTATGTACGCAGCGCAAACTGGGAATCATGACTGGACGACTCAAGAAGTGTGATTGTCATGATTGGATGACTCAAAAAGCTCCCTTGACTTGACCTGAGATAACATGTGACTCGACTCGACTTGAATTGCTCAAGAAAAAATGACTCGAGACTTGCTTGAGACCTGAGCAAAGATGACTTGGCCACAACACTGCTACTTAGTGCTGCCTATAACTCTATATTTACTCTATAACCAGTTTTTTGGTGGTAGCTCAGTCTGTAGGGACTTGGCTTGGGTTGACTGGAGGGTGGCTGGTTCGAGTCCCAGTATGGACCAAGCGTGGAATTGGGGCTGGTAGCTGGAGAGGTGCCAGTTCCTTTCCTGGGTCCTTGAGCAAGGCACCGAATCCCCAACTGCTCGGGGCACATGTCCACGTGGAGCCCCCTCTCCATTAATGCATGTCCATGGAGTCCTGTTTGTGCATGTGAGTACTTCGGGCCTTTGTGTGTGTAGCATGTTTGCAATAGCTGAGTGAAAGTATAGAATTGCCCCTCTGCGATTAATAAAGTGTTCTTCTTCTTCATTTTAGCAGTTGTTTGAGGCCATATCTGGGGACATTTTTTATATCCAGTAATGCTTACGATGTCAACATTTTACCATAGGCCCTAAGCATTTAGTAAAGCAAAGGCTGATGTGAATGTTATTAGTTTTGCAGGTATCTGATAGTAAATTAGGCAGCAGTAGTATTGGGCAGTTCATCCTGCCTAACAGCTCCCTTTGAGTCTGGATTTATTCTCCACTGTGACGTCAGTGTGAAAATCTACCTGTCACTGTGTGTGAGCAGGAGAACATGTTTTATGTTCCAATTAACTAATGTTAATAAAGATATAACATACAGTATATTAATGTTTAATGATAGCAGTCGTAATATATTCTGGTTTGACCAAATACTAATACTTTGACAATCACAGTTCATAATGAGAGAGAGAGAGAGAGTGCATGTAATCACATTAAAAAATCTTGCTCCCAAAACATTTGTCTTGTTTCCATTTGTAATGTAAAAGTGTTTGGACCTACATTTCCCATAGTGCTGAGTCCTGAGTGCCCCTTGCTGCTTTTTTGGCGTCACCTTTTCTGTTGGCCTCAAAGTGTTGCAGTCTACTTCATAAAAATCTGTAAATGAGTATTAATGATGTGGGCCAGTAGAAACTGTGCTATTATCTCTCAGCGCAGCCCATAAAATATAAATCTGTCATAACGCTTTGTTTCTTCTTAGCAAAAGCACCATTCCACCTACTCAAGCGGATTTTATGTCGGCTATTATGACAGTTGGAGTGAATAGAGCGGAGGAAAAGCTGTAGCAGCATAGCTTCATCCAAATTTCAATCACAAGAGACTTGAGAGCGACATGTGGGCATTAGCAGATTGAGCAACAAACATGCCTAATGAAAAGCCAATCGTGACTGCCTGTTCACACCATAAATGATGGTTCTTGTGAAGTTCTTCATTTCAGTAGGAGCAACACCGTGAAGTTATCTCACATACACGCCTGGCACGCATCTCTGAAGTCAATCCAGAGCTGAACAGAGCTGTCGTCAGAACATTTCCTCACCAAACTTTTCTTGACAAGTGACAGCTGTCGGGTCAAAAGCTGTGAAGTTGTCTGAGATTTGGAAATGGGATTGAAAGTGTGTTTCTGTCTGTGCTGGAAGCACGGAAAGTAGAAGTACACAGGGTGGAAATCCTTTTCTATATAAGGCCCTTAACACAAATGTAGTATACTTAAGTATAGTTAACTTACCAAAGGTAGAAATGCTCATTATTGAGAATGCTCAGAGATGTAACTAATGCATCAATAGTTACATTTCAATCAGGAGAGACTAAATAGATTTAACAATTATTTACGAACAAGTTTAAATGAAATGTACAAAGTCTTGGGCGATTAGACCCCATCGTGATGTCTTCTTGAGCTTGGAGGGGTGTAGAGGCCGAGAGCAGGATAGGATACCCCCCTATGGAGTCTAGACACTGGTGGTGGTGATGATGGTGAAGAGAGGATGCCGGATGAGCTGAGCTGACTTGGACACTGATGAAAAGGAATTGAGGTGACTGTGGTGGAGGAGGGTGGCAAAATTCGTCTGACATGATGAGCAGACTGCGGAAGAGAGGTAAGCAGATTTAGAGTTTGACAGCAGTAAGATGATTGGTTCACAGACGTCGTGTCTAACTATGATTGGTTAATACTTAAACGGAAACGCCCATAATCAGCTGATCACGAAACATGAACAGAGGGGGGAGAGAGAGAGAGAGAGCGCGGCATGAATGAATGATGCTAATGATGAATGAGTGAGAACAGTCTTCCTGCTTGAACTTTCGCTAAGCTACATTAGTATAATGACTTTATATTCTGCTGGGTAGCTTGTGATTTCTCCCAGGATCAATAAAGGCAGACTTACGACCTGAAATATGCGGTTTTAATGAGAAATGCTAAATGTAGACATAATCTTTTTATATAACACAAACATGTCACAGAGGCCACAGCTGGTCCAGGTTTGTGGTTAGTGATTAGCCTCTGGTTTTAACATGGCTGTCACACTAGTTGGGGAGTGTGGACAAATATCGTGGAGAAGAGAATAAGAAGAGAATAAGAATTACACAGTGCCATATTAACTTTAAGCTAAGGGGCAGGGGGTCTGTGGTGATCTTGCCGTGGGAGATTTTAAGCAGTTATCCTGGGCTGCAGTTTATCCCAGCTGTCATTTGGCGG
This sequence comes from Semicossyphus pulcher, assembly GCF_022749685.1. Lineage (NCBI taxonomy): Eukaryota > Metazoa > Chordata > Actinopteri > Labriformes > Labridae > Semicossyphus > Semicossyphus pulcher. The sequence continues at coordinate 33,303,474 of NW_027211693.1, read as the reverse complement.
GGTTCACCCTGATCAGGCTGCAGTCAGTCACAGGACTGACACAATCATTTTAAAATGTTACAACAGTTAGTTCCAACCAAGTAATATGATTGGACAAGAGGCATTCCATGAGTGCTGGGTAGACCACCATTGGGACTCCTCAGCCAGGTGTTCTGAATACTGTTAAGGCGGCTGCACACTGCCCAGACAACGCCCCACTCACCTCAACAGTCGGACGTTGGCAGTTGTTGGTTGCATTCGTTAAAATGTTCCAAAGACCAACTGCCAGCTCCACACGGCCCAGGCATCAGCTAACAGGACTGATTAAAGTTTTTGCTTTATTATACATGGATGAAGGTCATGCTTATTGATGTTCGGCACGCGAGTATAGGCCAGTTGTCACGGGAACACACTCTCAGAATGTTAAGCTTTGTTGGGGAAAAAATTGGTCCAACTTTCCATGACTCCACCAAACCCGACTGGACATGTCAAACTCGAACAACTCAATCAAACCAACTCCAACCAACACCAGCTGTCAGCGCACACTGACCCTACAGTTGGTGTTGGTTTGCGTTTGTCTGGGCAGTGTGCAGCCACCTTTATTTAACATTAGAGCAGAGTGTCTGTGTGTAGAACGATTGAGTATGCCACCAAAGCTACTATCAACAGAATCTTCTTCCACTGGTTGCATGCTAAACAGAAACATGCAGACAAAGGTACACAACACAAAGAAGCTCTGTGGCTGAAACGTGATGAGATACACAAAGAAGCAAGGGTGCAGGAAACAGCTCTCCCTGTCCTGTGATAAGGCTTATACAGTATTATAGTTAATCCTTAAATAATCACCTCAGTCATCAAGACATTACACTTCTTATTTTACTGCTCACACCTCGGATCTGTTGCACTCTAAAGTAAAAACCAGATGAGTCTCATAGTCAAAGATAAAGGTTGACATTGGGACAACCTTATGACGGGAAGGAGCACAAGTTATGGACCCGTTCCTGGAGTCACAAATCAACCGTGCACCGGGAACGCTCGAGAGCCGATGATCAAACCACTGAAACGTTTGTTTTCACAGGCGAGAGGGGGCTTATCAGAAAGACGTGAATCAATTAGTTGTTTGTGCGAAGGCAGTCGGACTCGGCTGCACATTGATTTCACACGGAACGTCATCTTCCACCGTGTTATCAGTTGTGTTCTGCTTGAAGGATTCAAGCAAATAAACTCATGTTTACTCCCCTGACATTCCATATATGCAGCTCTACAGGCGGGGATGAGAGGAAACGTCAGTCAGAGACACAATTAAAAGTTGTGTTTCTATAGCTTCCGCACTTGTACATACAGATGGTTATGAATAATAATTATATGAGCAATCCAAAGATGAATTGAGACATCATCAGAAAACGTATAAACATGCACACATTATACAGAGGTGGGATGGCAACAGTCTCAAAGACGTATTTGCATGTATACACACTTTTCCTCAGGGTGAGCCACCCTCACATATGATCCACAGTGTCTCAGTAATGCAGGACACCTAACTACAAAGCACACAAACACACACACTCTCCTTCATCTGTGCATGTGTTATGAACCTGTCACTGCATCGGTTGATGGATCGAGTCCCTCATGGGTTCAAAACACAAGGCTCACCGCTTTCTAAGGCATCAGCACTTCAATCAGACCCTTATTAGTGTATGTGTGTGTGTGTGTGTGTGTGTGTGCATGTATGTGTGGGAAGAGATGTCTTTCATGATCTCTGCACATGTGACTCTGTGTGCGTGAGAGTCGGGAGGAGACATAGAGCAAATGTGTGTGTAATGAGGTGGAAATAACCGTCTTTCAAGATACTTCCCTCAGTGTGAACTCCCATACATCTTGTTAACTGACAAAGCTTTGAAGACACGTCTTTGTAACTCAGAGAGCTGGGTATCACACTCATGCACACGTGCACACACACACACATGCAAACATGCATGCAGGCATACATCCTATGTAACACAGTAGGTGGGATCAGAACAACAACAAGTCAGCAAGCACGTGAACACATTTTAACATCAATCAATTTATCTGATCAAAGAGTAATGAAAAGCAAAAGTAAGGAAAGTTGGGCAAACAGAGAGAGAAGAGGCATTATAACAGAAGCCCAGCAGGGGAACATTGTGACAGACTGTAGAAATGTTTGCACACAAGTGCTCTTTTTTTTCTCATTAAAAAGTACACCAGTGTTTTGTGACATTACTTTTGACAAGACATGAATACAAAAAACATTGGCTCTGGTAGCAAAGACTGCTGTTTCCAAGGCAGTGAAAGGGACCAAGTGAGAAGCGGAGTGCTGGCCCAAGCAGCTGGATTTGTGAGATCACAAGATCACAGGAGAACTACGTTATCGCGCGACAATTGCGAAATGACGGGATAGCATCAATGTTAAACAGAGCAACACACAAACAACAGTTCAGTTTGCACCTCCGAAGTTGATTATCTGCTCATTTGGAGATCATTGTGTGACTTTTGTTCTTCTACCATGGCTGAGTACACTACTTAATTAAAGGTGTTCTTTTTTCAAGATTTCAGTGTGTTGATCTTAAAAAAACGAAAAAAACGGGAGTCTGTACCGGTCTGTACATGGTGTTTTATTTTGAAATGACCGGATGCTGAGTGCTGCTTTTGTGTGTGACTTCCTGTTTGGAACGATCTGCTCTGTTCAGCTTGACGCGTGCTTGAAGCGGCCTCCATCAAAAATAGACTTGGCGCGTATCTTTAGCCGAGCAGAATGAGTAAGTAAAATAAGTAATAATCTTGAAGATTGTCATTTAAATAAATGTCTGTTAAGTCACTATCTATAACTGAACGAGGTAACACAATGCTGGCTGAGCTTATGGCCCACTGATGAAAGCCTTTGCATTCACAGTATTACAGACTGGGTGTCTGTGGTGACTTTCAAGGAAAAAATCAGTGGTTGGTCTGCCAGAGAGGGTAGGCCGAGCTAAGTGGCTGCTTTTCCGCTCTCTGCAAGTGTTGCGAGTAAACAGTAATCTACTATGGCTGAACAAACAAAGAAAAGATGGATGACTACAGATACAACTTCAACAATAAGTGAAAATCCAAAGAAAAAGAAACAAACTCGACGCTCAGATGAAGCAAACAGTCTGAAAAGGAAAGCGACCGTCAGCCAGGAAAATCAAGAGTTACAACCGGAGCCAACCGTGGACGTCACACATGCAGCACTGTCTGGATATCTGGGAAGTGTGCTCCCGCACTTACCGTTTAAAGAGAACAAAACTGAGAACTATTAAATTAAAACTTTAAAGTTTTCAAAGCTAACCTAGCTCTACCTTAAAAACACCTTGATTGGATTACCACCAAGGCCTTTGTTGGTGTGTAAAGTTTGATTGACATCTCTCTGGCCCCCCGTTAGATTTTTTGCATCTGTCAGGGTGCGAAACATTACAAATATTACAAGTAGTACACAGAGACCAGTGATGTCATGTTTTGTTTTGGAGCTGAGAAGGAGATTATTGACCTTTCAAGTGATATTTTGTTTAAATGTTGTGCTCTCTAACTTAATACTTGAAGATGGGTTCAGTTTTAAAAACAGAACAGATTTCTAAGCTGCTCTATTAAAGTATAAAACCTGTCTAAGCTGTCCAGTTAGAAAACAATGCATTTCTAAGTGACGTGTTGACAGCTTCTTTTGTCCAAGTAATCCATCATCGTTTAGTGTTCAGGACAACTGATGAAACAACAGTGGTCAGAGAAACTTGGCAGCCATAATGCCATAATGACTTTGGAAATGTGTGTGTGTGTGTGTGTGTGTGTGTGTGTGTGTGTGTGTGTGTGTGTGTGTGTGTACAGCAGGAACACACACGTTAGGCATCATTCATGCAATTTCCTATAGAGCGTTGTCAGCTGTGCATGTAAAGAAGCTCCTCTGTCTCTAACACATTCCTCTTTTGGCTCGTTTGTCCTCGTCTGTCTGATGCTTCCCCTCTCCCCTTCTATCGCTCACTTAGTCGGCTCAAATCAGACTTGCTGTCATCACACACACACACACACACACACACGGTGTTGACTGTCTGCACTCTATTACTCTGTCTCTTTAGGTCACTTCAATCAGGTGGGGGGAAACATTTTCCTCCTCGGCTGTGAAACATGATCACACGGGAACATTAAACAACACACACACATACATAGACAGTCTCTCCCTCCCTCTTTGTCCCAGGTTAACTTAACCTACATACATCTGTCATTCTTCAGCACAGCCACGTTGTGCAGGAGGATCAAGGAGGTCATAAATATTTAACCCTCCATTAGATGAAGCATGTTTCACTGTGCGGTGTCCACACACCCCCTGCCGCAGACGTGGCGAGTGAGCAGCAATTTGTTGTTGTTGTTGTTTCCAGGTTGATGAAAAGTCAATGGGGACGTGGTGGAGGCAGCGGAGGGTGAGGGGCGCCTTTAATTTCACCCCTCTGCTCGTCTCAGGCGCCAAGGGTGCAGCCGGAGCTTAATTAGAATGCGTTTTAAATATTGATGGGGCTGGTTGTCCCTACTGTAAGGCCGCGCGGGGAAACTGGAGCGCCGGAGAGGAAACTTGATGAGAGCAAACACACACTCTGACAGCTCCGAACTGACTGGCTTATTCATTAATTAAAATAAGACGGATGGCTGAATAGAGAGAATGAATGAAAGAGGTTCGACCATCAGATAGATAGATTAAGAGATAGCTGGACTCCTCCTGTGCCTTTACACTGCTGGGCCTGCCCCTTGTTCTACAACCCACTCTCACTCACCACTGAGTAATCAGGAAGTGTGGACTGACACGAAAATCATCAGTTCTGTGCATTATATTTTTACGACTCTTTTGTTACTATTTTAATATTTTGTTACTATTTCACAAGTTGTGTCGGGAGAGCTATACAGTGGTCCCCAACCTGGGGTCCGGGCCCCCCTTAGGGATCGCTGGGGGTGCGCAAGGCTTTGTCTGCACTGAAATGTTGATGATGAATAAAATCATTAAAAAAGATCGTACTTGATACTCAAAAGTCTGTTGAACTATTAAAAAAATATACTCATCCATAAGTACACACTTGTATGCACACAGATATATTTTTGACAAACATTCATGCATGCAGTCTACATCCACATATTTACATGTAACTAAGAGGCGTGTTCATTATAATAACTAAAGATGACTTTGATAAACTAAAAGGACAAAGAACGACAGGCTGATTGGTTTTTGCCAATAAAGATTATGAATGAATCCCTTTGTTGTGTTGGTGTACGTGTGTGTGGGCTGGGGGGGCTCAGCCTTTCTCAGATACAAGAGGGGGGCTCCAAGGAACAAAGGTTAGGAACCACTGAGCTAGGAGACCCATAAAGCTGCTCACAGCCCAAATATTCAGCTGCTTAGAAACATTTAGTTTCATTGTTAATGTGTTGTGTGCTCCTAAAACAGCTTGTCAGTAAAGTTTTTAAAATGTTACTCATTACAAACTTTCGTTATCTTAACAGCAGCACAAAGTGTATTTGGGCACTGCTTTCTGTCATGAGTCACTAGTTTAGTTATGCTGTTGATTTGTATTCTGGTGTTTAGATATTATTTCCTGTTTTCCTTTGTCACTTTGTCTCTTCTTGTCTTGAGTTCTTGTTTAGTTTTGTATTTAGTATATTGTGCTCCTGTCTTGGTTTAGTTGTGCATTACTTGTAGAGAATTTTTTTTTGTAGTCCTGCATTTGGTTTCTAGTGTTTCCTGTTTAATTTTGTAGTTCTTGCCCCTTGTATGTCATGTCTTGTTTTACTTCCTTCCTTTGTTCTGTTTCCCACCTTTTAGATTGTGTGCCCTGCCCTCATTGTGTTCACCTGTGTTAATGAGTCTCACCTGTCCCTGATTACCCTGTGTGTATTTAGTCTCTGTGTTCCTACCCTTCTGTGCCAGTTCATTGTTGTCCTTCCTGTGGAGTTTTAGTCTACGTCCGTGACCTGTACTTTGTTGTTTGTGTTTCTACCCTGGATATTCTTCGTGCTTCCCCTGACTCCTCGTCTTCCCTTGGATTACCTGGTTCCTGGTCCTGTTGTACGTTTTTTGCTCTGCCTTTGGTTTTCCTTTTTTGTCTTTTGTTGGATTTTAGATTTTGTTTTTGCATTTTGTGCCTTTTGTTTATAAAATCATATCAAAGTCTGTATCTGGGTTCTCAAACTTCTTGTTTAAAATCCAAACCTGACACTTTCAGCTGAGGATGAATCCTTATGTGTTGTTGTAGTGAGTGTTTGGGGCAGCAGGACGGTGTGTGTGTGTGGGATTGAGTCGATATAAACGGCTGTGAATAATTTTCAAACAAATGTATGTCAACTGGAAATGCATTTCTTTGCAGAAACTAAAAATATTTTTGTGTCAGTCAGCAGGACTGCATTGTGTGGTGGTGGTGGTGGTGGTGGCACTAATTAAGTACCTGGCAGCCTTCAGGGCTTTCTGCCAGGAAGCTCTCTCTCTGCATCCCGGAGACTGCTGCTTGTGTCCTCTGTAAAAAGGAGACGTTAACACTGACATATTATTTGAGTCCAAACAATGATCTGTTCCTAAACTGAACCAACTAGTTTTAAACCTGACAACAGTTGCACACGTCTGACTTTTTGTCTTGCACCAGTCATGAGACCAGCCTCCTAGATGTGAGTCCTGTGTTTGTTCTAGCCCTCCATCGTCCCTGACCCTCCTGGTATTCCTGATTTTTTTTTTTTTAAATTTTATGTAGTGCTAAAAAAATGGTTTTAAAGTGTTTGAACAAATGAGTAATGCTGTCATTCCTGGTGAGGAGAGCAAAGAGCAAATAGCGGTCATATTAACATACTCATATTTTATCTCTCTGTGGATATTCATGCATTTCCGGGGCCTTCCTACAAGGCTTCTTGTTACATGAAGGCAACAATCAAATCACAAGGTTGAAGTGTCTCTGCGTTGCTTTCAGAGGATTCTTTGGAAACTCCTATTTAAGTGGAAAGACATGAAATGTTTTCAAGGAGCGGCACGCAATCCCAGAAGTTCGACCAATGTTATCTCAGAGCCAAATGTGGAGGAAGTAAAAGTAGAGCTGCTGGAGGCTTTGAAAACTTCCAGACCACTCAATGTCACAACTGCTCCAGAAATAAAGGTTTGCAGTGATGTGTCAGGACATGTTGGAGAGGAAAAGACAGAAAGGAACAAGGTTAAAGAGGAGACGATAACATATACATACGGACACAGAGACAGAGCAGAGGAAGGGGCTTAACATAACAGCCCGAAAACATTCAATTACTATAAAGACTTGCCAAAACAATGGCTGAGCTCGACACAGTGAGCGGGTAAGAAACAAATCCAATTCTGAATAAAAGTTTGGAGCGAGGCCAGAGGGGAGGAGCAGTGGGGATGGAAAAAGAAAGAAGGGCTTTGACAGTGACAGGAAGAGAACAGAGGAGAGGAAAGAGGAGGAATGAAATAAAGGACAGTAAAAGTAAAAGAGGATAAAAATCCAAAGGACTTGTAGAGAGTAAAACTGAGAGAAAAGACAGCGAAGGCCAGACAGGAAAGAAGTGCCAGCTCTGTTTTAGAGGGTTTTTTTCCCCATGTTAACAGGAAGAACAGTTTAGTGTCCAATACTGTGTAACCCTTGAAACTCTTCATCACTGATTCATCTGGTGTCTATCTTTGGATGTCTTACGTCATATCAAATCTGTGCTAACTCCTTCATTTAAAAAAACTAAAACATGTTGTTTTGAGCCTTTTTTGCAAGTAAACATTAAATACATTGACTCTTCTAAATATAGAAACATAAAGAAATTATTTCTTAAAGGTAATTCAATTCTGTATTTTTTATGAGCAGAGTGCGAAGGACTTTTGATAGTTTCATCTGCAACAGAAATACAGGTACAACCTAAAGGTAATGTGAATTACACTCAAGCAATTACGTTTTTTTTCTTTTTAATTTTAGACCTTTTTGAACTGGATAATAAATCCCACAGCCAGATCCCCAGCTACACAAACAAACTCGGATCCATCGGCTGTAGTCTGAAGACCATTTAGCCTCTGGGGTCAACGGTGAACATGCCGGGCGTGTAGCCAGCGGTTAGCGGTAAACTCTCCGTGTGCTGCATTGTTTACAGAAAAAGGTTTTTTTTTCTTTTACTTATTTGTCATTGGTGAATTAAACATGACAATAAATGTGATTGAGAAGATAGTGACACTGAAAAGAGAAAAAAAGGACATAAATTCAAAAAAATAATATGTGTGTGTGTGTGCGCGCGTGCATGCGTGCATGTGGAGGGTTTTTGGACAGGTGGGGGTATGGCATGTGTGGCAGAAAAATAAATTAATACATATATCAATAGGTATAATATTACTGTATTAATAGAATAGTATAATAATTATCATGAACATTATAAGCAACAAAATAATATAATATAAAATGGTATCATACAATATAATATAATATGATATAATGTATGTAATGTAATATAACTTAAAACACTCATATATTATGATAATGACCATTAATAATAACTTGATACAGCAGTGAGGGGCGAGGCCGGACCGGGGCTTCAGGGAGGCGAGCAGGAGACAAGCGTACTATAAACCAGAACACATCCATAAAATCTACACAGAAATGTAGAATCTGTAAATAGAGATTATCATGCATGTAGTGTTACTCAGTTAAGTCATCAACAAATGTACAACAGGTGAAGCCAAAAACAGAAGTCTCAGCTAGTGGCTGCAAAAGCAATGAAGTTCGAGCAGTTAGTTTATTTTATCATTTAAAATACGATGTCCCACAGGTGGCAGCAGGAGGTCCTTTTTCACTGGGTTATGTCACTGTCCAAAAAAGGAACTCCTCTGTTTTCCTTGTGCGGGGTCAGCCAGGTTACAGCACCTCAGCAGCAGAGAGAAGTAAGAGAGACTGCTGTCACCTGCAGCTGTCAGTCAAACCTCCACTCCAGTTCATAAGATGAGCAAACACAAATCCAGCTGTGAAACAGACAAGCTGAAGATGAAGCTTTAAAAAATCCAGTCGGGAAATCAAGATCAGAAACTCCAAAACGTCAAAGGCTGAAATATAAATAAAAGACACAATAAATAAAATCTATCTGAGAAAATTACCATCTCAAAGAGCCGTGATGTTACAGCAGGAAGTGGCTGTTTGCAGCCATCTGGTTTACACAGGTTTGAGTCCAGCCGGTGCCAGAGGAGCTCAGCAGAGTGCAAAAATAAATGTGCGTCAATAGAAACAATGGAGCCCACTCCACTTTGTAATAAACAGGAAAACCTGCTGCAAATATAATTGGGATTATAATTGGGCTTAAAGATCCTGTGATTCTCTTCACTTCAAAGCCTGAAAATAAAGACACTGTGGGAGCCAGACAGATAACCTACAGATATAATCTAGTTCAGGTGCAGCCAAATTGAATAATTTGTCTGTCTGATTGTGTCAAATGTGTCTCTAAAGCAAATAATTTCTTTAGCAGCAACTTTGTTTGCACCTAGAGCAAGCACTAAAACTTTTCTCGCAGCACTGGGGAAACTTTATGGAGATGTGATACATCATGATTTGCATAAAAACGATTGGATGGAAGCCTGGTTATTCTCACAGCCCCTGGAAGTATCGAGTTTATAGTTTTGCGGTACGGAGAAGTTGTCAAATAATTTAAATGTTCCGGTGAATGATGCAAAGGGAGGCAAAAGGTGGAAATGGAAAGCGACGAACAGGATGACAGCAGAGTGCTTTGTTTAGACACGAGCCCAAATGAGATTTACAGAGAGGAGCTAAACTCATCATTACTGAAGCATGTCTGTAAATTCTAAATGCGCCAGCGCATGACTCTTTGACTCTGCACCAAAAACATTTTCAGTACAATGGCCAGCACAAGTAAAAGGAGAGGATACAGAGGCTATTTGGTAATTATTTTATGATTGTCCTGAAAACCAATCTTCTTCTAAGAGAGTTTAACAAAGAACACAAGAAAAACTGAACAGTGACAGAGGACGCCGTCGAGCGACAACAGGGAGCAGACTGAAAGGACAAATCAAAGTGGAGAGGAAACATGGAGGAATAATAATATAAAATTATGACATTTAGGCAGTAAAAAGAGCGGTGAGCTCCTCTGGGACAAAACTGTCCAGAGGAGAAATCTAAGTGATGGAGAAGGCTGAGAAAAAGACGGAGAATTAATCAGAGGAGGGGAAACAAATTGTTGAGCATAGGGAGGAAAAAGAAGAGAGAGGAAAACTTTGAAAGGAGGACAAAGAAAAAATAAGAACACTTTTAAAAGGTGAAGGCTGTGGCCTTGACTAATCGTCCATAAGGCTCGGTGGCAGCTGAACCACAGGGAGCCAATTGGTTTGTGTGTGTGTCGGTGTGTGCATGTGTGTGTGTGTGAGTGAGAGAGAGAGATGAATATGCATTGTTTTCTGTCAAACGTTGGGCTGCCAGCAGGTTGCCAGCTTGGCCCCTTTATAGCCAAGGAAGACAGCTAACATGGATCATGCACTGTTACACACAATCACACACACACACACACACACACACACACACACACACAAAGGGCAACACAGACACAAACTAAAGCAAGACACAAGTTGGCTACTTGTCTCCACTTTCTTATGTTCAACAAAAAGCAGTTCTTGACTTTCTAAACTACTAAGTGACACAATATACAAATATAACATTATGTCTTTAACATGTGTTGTTTTAAGATGAACCCTACAGCTCTTATGCAGACTTATGAAGGCTGTGAGACTCATAAAATAAGCTGGCCAGTGTTCAACACCTGGGAAGGAAAGTGCGCCGTGTGATCGTGACCTCTCGCTGGTTTCATCCAAACTCGTCTGATTTCCTGTTTGTACAAAAAAAAAAAAAAACTTTAGTCAGGTCAAATATTTTACTATCATCAACCTATTATCACAAGTAAAGTATGACCAGGGAATGGCTCGAGCGATGTGTGCTTCGTATTAAGAAAATGAAATCTACCTATAAGTAAGCAGCTGTAATTAGACGTGCGCATGCCGTGCAGCGGTTAAGAAGCATCCAGTCCTGGGTGAACAGCAACATGTCAGGCACGATGGGTAACGGACATGTTGCCAAATCCACTCCTGCTGTTCCCTTACCAGTCTTTCAAGGTTATTACAATAAGCTGTTAAGTTGGTTAACGCAAGTTGAAAGCTACTGTTCAGTTAATAATTAAAAGGGAAAGAGATAATCTGTGAAGGGGAATTTGTACTCTGCTGGGAGCGCCACAAGACATGAATTCTTCAAGTGATATTTTCAAAAGTGGCTGCTTCTTTAGACATTTTACTATACACTTGTGTACATTACAGTGGGAAAGACTTGAAGATGACATGTCAGAAATGCAGGACTAATGCAATGGACATGTTTTCATGTTAATGGTTTGGGAGTGCATCTTCTGCTGAAGCAGCAATAGCCTCACAGACTGCCCTCTCCCCGCTGACTCGCTGGTGTCGCTGTTGATGCATTAAATCAGAAGATCAAAGATTTATTCCCAAGAAAAGAGAAAAATATTTACTAAATGTTGTTTGAATTCTACATTTGTATAATCATTTACTCTTTTTTTCTTGCCTCTCTATGAACCAGCCTCCAGTGATTCACACATTCAGGAGCACAGTATCACCTGACAAACGCCTGGCAGAAGAAGAAGAAGGAGAAGAATTTGTTTGCAGAGCACATACATTCATTTCTCTGTGGTCTGTTTCCTTGCTCTGCCCCATTACCCTTTCTGTCTTCTATAAAAACCTTCCTCCACAACCCTCTTCCCCTCTTTCCTCACCTCCCACTTAACTTTGAAAGTGACATTAAGATCTATCGCTCCTTTCAGACATGCAGGCATACCTGATGGATGTAAATGTGCTGGTACACTAGTTGTTCACGTTAGCCCCCAAATGTTAAAACTTTTCAGCCACTTTACAGACAAAACAGGACAAATTGAACAAGTGTGACCTCGTAACATGCTGTAACACTTTGACAGTCAGCAGCTGCCTCCTGAGGCTGGGATGAAAGCAGCAAGAGGGAACTGAAACAGTTGCTACTAGATACCGGCTATTGTGCAAGCATTCAGATTTCATCCACGCATTTCCTCTCATGTTTGCTTTGACTGAAACATTGACCTGTGTTTTAATGCCTAAAAGCCAGATAAAGCCGGCAATGAAAGAAGCTTGGTATCGTCACTCTCAAACAATGATGATCAGAGTCGGCTCTCCTGCCTCCGCCCTCCTGGTTCTTTAAGCTTATTTAAACAATTCATTATTAATGTACCACCTGCAAGCTGAAGGACCCAGCACTTTTCAAAACTTTGAAACATTCTTGGCCCAAAGATACTAAAGTTGTGCTTAATTTGTTTCAATAAAACCTTTAATGAAAACCCATAAAATGTGAACCTTTAGGCATAGAACGATTATTCATGCATTGAGGCCTATAGAAAATTGCAGACTTCCACCACTTAAGCTGTCTGAAAAATGACTTCAAATGTTTATACGAGTTGGGTCTGCAGTGAAAGCATCCATGTAGAGATTAAAGGACAAGCATGCATTCCCCAATGTAATCCACTGTAATCTGACAACAAGCACACATATCTGCATTAAAGTGTTTTTGTATTAGACTGAATGCAAACCAGTTTTCATATTGCTTCATCTTCTGTCCCTGACTGTATTTTTAGCTACATCTGCTGCATGATACAGATCTGTCACCTTAATTAAATCATGAGAATGACCCCGTCCATCTGATTTACTAGAATGTGCAGTGTGATTCATTCCTCTAAAAACACTAGCAGCATTTGTAAATGTTGACACAGGATGTATTCATAACTGCAGCACAACGAGAATAGGGTACGTGCTACAATGTCCAGTCAGTCTCATATATGAGCGTAAAGCCATGACCTGTTGAGGCCCCAGGTGCTGTCCATGTAGACCATAAAGAATTCTCAATTATGATTGGCTGTCTGCGAGCTAGTTCAGGCAGGCAACTTGAGCTGCCCTGATTCACACTTCTCCACAATCACCTGCAGGGCGGACAGTAAGGAAGTAAATGAGCTTGAGTGCTGCTTGAACATGTACTTTATTTGAGTATTATTTTAGGGTGTTACTTTCACTCCACTACATTTGAAAGACAAATATCGTACTTTATTGTGCAATAACAAACAGTATACAACAACAACGCAGGGTGGACCAGCCCGTACCACGCACGCAGGGGGTCGCCTCCCACAGGGTGTGACAGACGGACAGGAGCACAGAGCCCCACGGCCCAGGGCGAGGCACGGATCAGAGGCCAGGAAACCTAAAATGATTTTATGTAATAATGTTTTATTTCTGTGCTGTTTTTGATTTTCTGCTTGTTTTGTTTTTCACTTTTTTTTAATGTATTTTTTTGGCTTAATTTTTCATCAGCAGATTTAGTGGCTGGTGCTGGGCTCTGTTACTTCCTCCTTACTTTTTAGTAAACAAGTTAATGCCCAACACCTATGTAACTCTGTCATACGTCTTTTGATGACCTCCTGATCTAGCTGCGTCAGCTGTGTGTCTGGTTCAGTTGACTGATTGTGTACTTTGTCCACCACATCTGATTGGCTTAGATGAATGTGCTAGTTTTTAACGAACGACACCAACCATAGCTGAAGAGGTTTGAGATTAGTATACCAATAAAAACAAAAAAAAAGAGTTTGGATTTAAGGAACAACTTCAGGGGAGGGGGGGGGGATTCAACAACATCTGAACCAAAAGGAGAATGAAATGAGGAGGAGCTGCAGGTAAGTCACTGAGAAGGACAAAGACAAAACAATAGGGAGCTATCGTGTCTGTGACAGATGGCGAGGCATGGGAGGAGCGAGGCAGCCTGTGTGTGTGAGAAAGAGAGCCTTCTTTATGCATGTAATGCAGCCCAGTTCAAAAGTTAGTCATTAACAGAAAACTCCCACCACAGTGTTTTGAAACAGGTTTTGCTGGGTCACCAAGTAAGGGGAGCTGCAGGTACTCTGAGCATTTCTATTTACAACAAAGAAGCCACACAATTATGAGACGAATTGTGTTTTTTATTTAATAATTTATGGCAATTATTGGCCAGTGGCCAGCGTATGAGAAGGACACTATTCGTTTTGGGAACAAGAACCACGAGATGCCATTCCCTCTTATGCTCCCAACACCAGATCAAACTGGTTCAGTATGGTACTCCTCCCTCCAGCCGACCACAGCTCTTTGTTCAACTCCAGTTTTTCTTCAATAATATCTTTATTTGTGTTTCTGAGTGATGTAGAATAAGCATGTTCATTTGATAGTAATCATCCAATGAAGCAAGCCTATATGTTCATATAAATGTTAACTCCAGGGTGCAGCATCAGAAGACACTGTGGTAGTGTCGAGGTTTGAAGATTTCAAGTAGTGGTTGTTTTCCTGAGTCTGCCCAGCAGAGAGACCTGTGTGAAGTCTTAAATGTGACGCCCTCACGTACATTGTCGTGGGTAAACCCCTTACTCTACTGTGGTTGTGATTAAAGGCCTTTAGGAATACTCCTGGATCAGCAGCAAAATAAACAAACAGAATGAGGTTCCTGTTCCTCTTCTGTGTGTAACATCTGTCACGCACTTGACAGAAAACATAGAAGCCAGCAGATTATGATGGAAATGAGTGACAGGAATGTTCTCGGTGGAGACAGGAGATTGAAAGGAAAATGTGTGCCTTGTCGTCTGGAAGCCCCCCCCCCCCCCCCCCCCCCGGGCTCCCAGCGGATAATGGATTTGACTGTACAATTAAGCTGGAATGAAAGAATGGTGTGACAGTTTCCTTTTCCCCCCGAGGACAATGTATAATCTTCAGGCATGAATGTACATATCTCTGTCATCTGATAGAGAAGACGGTTATTGTAGGTCCGCACGAACCCTCTGATAACGTGATGTCTGCTTAGGTCACATAACCATGTAGGCTTTCATGTGGATTACAGTGAGGAGCAAAACTGAACTCCAAATGAAACACCTGCTGATCCCAATGTGACTTCTTACTTACGTTTAAGTAAACAAGTTAATGCCCAACACCTGATACGTTACTCTGTCGTACCCTTTTTGATCATCTCCTGATCTAGCTGCATCAGCTGTGTGTTTCCCCTTGTCTGTCTCTGTCGTATCCCATGCAGGTGACTGGTAGGCAGGGCTTTAGCACACCAGGGAGAACCTAGCCAGTCTCCCCAGGTGTATCTGAGACCTGGCTCCTCCTGTGCACAGTCTCATGCTCTCACTATGTTTTTGTTTTGTGGCTTTTGTCGTCTCTCTAGTTTACGTTTCACACAATACAGCACTCATTAAATGTACGCACCACACTGTCGACAAACTAGTAACGCTGATTAACACACACCAAAATATTTGTATGTTTTTGTTTTTTGTATCTTTAGTAATAAACACAGTTCAGTTTGAAAACCTTGTATTTCCAGTTTTTTGGCATGTCTCATTAGCCGGGTAAGGACAATTAAAGCTTAGCATAAAGACCGTAAGCAGGTGGAGAACACCAGCCGGGCACTCTCAAGGTTCAGGATTCCTTTAACTGTGAAGTCTGTGAGCCAGACAAATCTGGTAGTGCATGTTGAATAGCATTAGCAGATAGATCAGAGAAAGGTTCATCTGGCCTGATTTAAGTCAGGCCAATCATTCTTTATTGGGCAGGTTAAATACAATAACACAGGGAAGCACCAGCGAGGCTTTTGAATGATCGAGATGGCTGCTGCTCTGAATTCACTGTCACATCTGTAATAAACAAACAGGACAACAGTTGTCTGTCTGTACAAATGCCAAACGCCGGTGTATTAAGTTGACAAAGAAGCCATATGAAATAAAGATAGTGGCAGCCTACCAGTATTTCACGCCTTCTGTTAATCTGGTTGGTAGAAGCGACACTGATCGGTGTGTGTCCTGTGATAACTCCCTGTGACAGTTGAAAATAAACGGAACAGTTCCAGACTACTTTCCTTGTCAAATGGGTTTGGTGCCGCCAGGCTAAAATCAGTCACCTCTACAGCTCGATGGTTAACAAGTTAATTCTCAAATGTTATATATCTTGTATAAACCACCAGCATCCAGGCACAGTGACTTTCCAGAAACTCAGCTGGTTGCCACAAAGTCTATGACCCATTTGCTACCAAACAAAAAGCTTCAGCCTGTCCAGGCCTCATCGATGCGTCAAAAATCAGCCTTATTTAAATGCAGCTCAGCTACTCATTTTCTGTCCCAGTCAAGCTTGACCATCTGAACTGCCACTTTGGGCCCCAGCCGGGGCCCACCCCAAAGTTTGACGCCATTTATTAGGAAAAAGACAAAACATTGTCAAATGAATTAGAACAACATATACCATATTATTAGGCTAAAAAAGTGTATTACTCTATATTTAGGCCAATTTCAGATCAATTTAAAGGTCTGATGAACCAAACAGATACACCCCTCCCTTCAAAGCTCCTTCAAAGACGCGTTTGCTGCTGGGGCTATGTTAGCCTTCATGGGGGAACAAATGTTTTTCACTGTAATAATGTAGATCCGTTCCTCCTGGATAAACAGTGCCCCGTCATTTTATGGCCCTGAGACGTCACATAAGTAAGTACATGTTGTACATGTCCTCCACATTGTAACCCGTATATGAACCCTCTTCTCCACAATGTAACTGTAAAACTTTTCCCATAGTAAGACGTTTGAGCTGATAAATGATGCAAAATGCATTGAGTATTGTAGAAATGAGATGTGAGCAAAGAGAATAAATATTGTAAAGGGTTAGATTTATATTCACTATGTTAAATATACTTTGGAGTTTTAAAAGAACTTCTGCTTCTGTCTGGGGAGAAGGAATCGCTTATGGGGAAAGTGCCGGATTTAACCCACAAAATTGCAAGAGCACAGTACACATCCTTGCCCAGCAAGCCACTGGGGTGTCTCTACATAATACGATTTGACTGCTGAAATCCATATGAAGGGAAGGAATATAAAGAGGGTGAATGGGGGATTGTGGCTGGCAGTTTTTGTGCGAGGAGAATGGATAATCTATAGGCTCGGATTTACATTCATCTCTTCTGTGGAGCTGACTTGGCACAGAAAACACAAGACTTATGAAGACATCAGCTATGCAGCTTTCCGTCAACTGTACGGAGATGAATCTGTGCGCGCGTGTGTGTGTGTGTGTGTGTGTGATTGCAAAAAAGGAAAACATTTAGCGATGAAGACATCAATCATGATTTGGTAAATCAACATCCCTGCAGATTAAACAGCAGCAACAGATTAAACTGTGTGTGAGGCTTTGCTCTCGTGGTCGACTGTACATTAAATGTGAAGAAACACATATTTGAAATGTATGATAATATTATATATAATATTGTAGCATTCACATACATTAAATATGGACGTCATTATGTGTTTGGAAATGCCAGAAGGGCTGAGCTTTGCATAGTGATGACAGTGCTCAGGCTTCAACAGCACACAGTACATGCTTACTTAGCTCCGAACCGAGAAAGCTTATTTTACTCCAAAGATTAAGACAATTTGCATCTTAATCCCCCATAACATGTAGTTAAAAGCATAGAAGCGCTGGAACAGTGAGTGGTCAGGGGTGTTCAAATGCAACAAAAGTGCTTACATGGCTTGTGTGAATATTAATTGCTCTTTACTGGAGTCCTGAAAGTTTGATAAGAAGACTTAGCACGTTGGAAGAACTCTGGGTTTTCGCTGCCTCTCAAGCAGAGCAGGATCCTATTATTACTGTCCATGCTATACCAGATGAAAACAAGATCAAAAGCATCAAAGGACAGCTTAAGCTCACTTGCCGTAAAGTTTCAGGGAACGAGTTTCCGGCTGACAACCCAAGTCTGCAGAAAATGCATCCCAGGAATGCTTTTGTCATGAAATTCAAATTGTACTAATAGTTGTGCAGTGGTTTTTGAGAGGACATGTTCTGCATTCTGTGGGAATCTGAGCAGCAAGCTAACCCTTCAACAAGGAGAGCAATCAAAACCCCAGGGATGTACAGAAGAGGAGCAGCAGACATTAATCACTGACATATAAGAAATACATAATTTCATCAGACAGGCCTAAACATATGGCTCTGTACCATTAGATGTAGATTAATAACCTGACAGGAAGAGGCTGCAGACGTGGACAGACTACACAACAAGAATGTAACATGTAGAGCCACTTTCTTTGAAAGACCTGGGGCCTATACTACGAAGCTAGTTCAACAGACCCAGGGGACAAAGTCAACCCAGGGTTTCTACGAGCGCGTTCACATTAAAGGGCCGTTGTTTACAACGTATGACCAATGTCAACAAGGGAAACTCTGCTGTCAGCTGATTGGCATATTTTACAAACTCAGCTTTGCAAACTATGATTTTAGAAAGACATGAAGAAATGAATCCAGACTAAAATCCACTCAGCTGCAGCTGCTGGATGCAGGAAGGACAAAAATGCAGACTGTGTAAATGCGCAAATATAATAATATCACTGCTCCATCATTAGAGCATGATGTATTTATTATAACACTCCTGTGTTACATTAGATTAATACATTGCACAGATGTATTTATAAGGCGTTAAAGACAGATTTAGACTTATTCTCTCAGCCGTATCAAACTATGGACCAAATAAAAATAAATATAAAACCACAATTTAAAGCAGCACGAATGCTTACTTTCTTAAAAGTACAAAAGTACTTCAGGCTTCAGTGTTTTTATTAGTCTCTGTTGTAGATGTATATCAGTAAAGCTTGATGAATATCTTTAATGAATATATTTCATAAAATCAGACGGTGAAGCAGAACGCCTGGATCCCACAGGATCCGTGTTCGGCGGGTTACGTCTGCGCAGTGGTTCTTGCCTCGCCCAAGGGAAGCGTGTGTGATCCACAGCACAGCGGAGCGCTGGCCCCTGCAGCTGGATTCGCGAGATCACAAGATCGCACGGGAATTGCGAAATCACGCGACAACATCAATGTTAAACAGAGCAACACACAAACAACAGTTCAGTTTGCACCTCGAGGTTGATTATCTGCTCATTTGGAGA
Organism: Semicossyphus pulcher; assembly: GCF_022749685.1. NCBI lineage: Eukaryota > Metazoa > Chordata > Actinopteri > Labriformes > Labridae > Semicossyphus > Semicossyphus pulcher. Next base: position 33,284,450 of record NW_027211693.1, on the reverse strand, counting down.
TCATTCTGTGATTTTTGTGCTTCTACCATGGCTGAGTACACTACTTAATTAAAAGTGTTGTTTTTTTTCAAGATTTCAGGAGTCTGTACCGGTCTGTATATGGTGTTTTATTTTGAAATGACCGGATGCTGTATGCTGTGTTTGTGTGTGACTTCCTGTTTGGAACGATCTGCTCTGTTCAGCTTGACGCGTGCTTGAAGCGGCCTCCGTCAAAAATAGACCCGGCACGTATCTTTAGTGGAGCAGAGCGGAGAGATGCTTCTCGGACGCATTGCGGTCCGTCTGTAGAATCACGAGCATTGACTTGAATGGGTGCAATTGACTCTGGAGGTCGCGGCACACACGGAACGTGCCAGAGACGGATCCTGTGGAATTTGAGGGGAAGTGTTTTGATGGTCTCTCTCTCCCTCCTCCCTCTCACGATCTGCTCACAGAGCTCCTGAATCAAGAGACCTGATTGGTCAGTAGGTGGTGTTTAGTTCAGGTTGATCTCTTATCTCGGAAATAACCTGCTCCGGAGCCACTTGTGATTTTCACCTTCACTACAGGCTCGAGTCAGGACACAAGCATGCTGTTAGAGAACTTTTGATTTGTTTCCTAATTGCGATGCATGACTTAGATATGCCAACTCACCCAATCAAACATGAAAATGTTGCAGTTGTAAAGGATATGTCCGGCATCAGTCTGTTTTTAAATCAAGAACTCTTATAAAAGGAACAAAAACACAAACTACTCGTCTGTCGGTCAAAGTTATTAGTGACTGTCAGAGCCACCGCCATTTGTCCCTGTTTATACATACACATCTTCTGTTATAAAAAAGGCTCTGTACATTTCATTGCGGCCTATAACCCACAGTGCTGACTAATAGGGTGTTTTGAATAATGGCTTACACACCAGGTTTAAATAGACCACATACATTGTAAATATTATGCAGCATAAACACACCAAATGGATGTAAGCCTCATTTAGAAAGCAGTGGAATGCTCTGAGGACGTAATTATGACCGTTCATGAGGGTAGTTTTGACATGTTACTTGATCATTATGAAGCACTTTGTAGCTGTAAACAGTTACTCGATGTATGCGTGTAAACATGCTTGGTAAGCTTTTAGGAAAATTACACACTAACTGGAAGTATACAGTACTTCGCTTACAGCGTGCATAAAGTCAGATGACCAAATCACTAATCATTCTCTCTGTGATTATCACAAATGATCACAAATCCTTTTCTGTCTATTACTGCCAAGTTTGCACAAGCACACATGTCAGATCATATGTTAATGACAAGTTTACTCTTTTTTTGTTCAACTTTGATGATGAATGATTTTTACAATTTATCATTTATCTTGCTCGCTAGCTCACAAATGAAAACATATATTAACAACAAAATAATTATTGTAAGGCTACAGAGGGAAGCTTTAAGCATGATGCAATTCATTGCATTTATGCTTCCACATGCTGACATTACTGTTGTCAGCTTGTGGCATTTTACAGATTTTTTCATGAATCTTTGTTCCTTTGGATTTCTTTGTGCCGTTCCTTTATTCCTCGCCATGCTTCTGGCTGTCAGAAGGTACTATGATTAATAAATGTTAACTGGGCCTCACCTTATCTCTCTCTGTTCTGTCCATCTACTGATTTGCAAGCGCACATTTACACTTTACTCTGGGACTTGAGCGGTGTGTGTGTGTGTGTGTGTGTGTGTGGATGTGCATGATCTTAATATTGTACCAAGAAGGGACCGAAGGCATCAATTTGTCAAACCATGAATAATGCTGCCTGTCATGTAGAGCAGCTCATCTATCAGACATGCTTTTAAATATGTATGTCTTTATATGTATGCGTATGTGTTTACTCTTGACATGCACTTTGCATGTTAAGTGTGTCTGCCTGTATGGCATGATGTGTTTCATACTGTTTAACCTCCCTCACATTTACTGTGTTTTATGTAAAACTGAAAAAGGTTTCTGAAATTAAAATTTAAGAAATGTTTATTCTTTTATGTTTTTTTTGTGCTCTGATATAAATGTTTTTCGATGTCATAGAGGTAGAGAGCTTGGTCTGACAACGATATAACCTCTGGGGACAACGGTGAACATGTTGGGCGTGTATACAGCGGTTAGCGATAAACGACTTCCAGTCAAGGCTTCCTTTTCCACGTGCTGCATTGTTTAACGAAAAATAATAATAATAAATAGAAAAATAACCTGCTTTTCTTGTGATTTACTTTAATTAACGGGTTTTGCATTTGTCGAAATTTCAACATCATGATGCAGATTGGTAAAAAGTCAACATGAAGCTTGTCAGGTCTGTCCTCAAGAGGAGAAGAAAACTTTTAAAATGCTTCTTTGCTGAACGGAGGGCGGATGGATCTGTTGCATTCGAGGAAGTCGGGAAATCTGAACGCTGAACGGCCTTGGTGACACAGTGTCAAGGGAATTTATCTCAAGTTGAATTTTTGAACTACAACAGATTGTTAGCTGTCAGCGTGCAGATGTCTGTTTATAGAGATTCAGCAAAATCATCATCAGATGACGCTGATGGGAGCCGGGATGTCATTATGTTCCGACTGCTCCCTGCATGGACTGTTTTTCCTGCATACGCCACAGCCTGCTTATACGTGATTGGTCAATATTACTCGGACGACAAGTGTACTACAAATGGAAACGAGAACCATAAAATCCACGTCCCTGCCTACAGATTCTACTTTTCTACATAGAATCTGTAAATAGAGATTAGGTGATAGGTAAAAGAAAATCCATTTGAACGGATTGGCCGTTCGAACCCTGGCTCCTGCAGTCTGCATGACGAAGTATCCTTTGGCAAGATACAGATAACAAGAAAAAGACAGGTGTCTTCATACTCCTATAAAAGGCAACTGCATTTGTAGGTGTGTGTGTGTGTGTGTGTGTGTGTGTGTGTGCGTGTAAGCATGAGTGTATTATTTTAGTTTTTACTGGTCTTGTATATTTACGCTGGGCCATGTGACTGTAGAGACATGAGTGTGGATACCTGTATGTACTTTGTACGTCCTGTTGTATATCCTGTATTATTTTAAACATGCACATGTACATATATATACATTATGTCTAAGTTGTCTAAGCATCAGGAGTCTGTATACATTATATATTACCATTAGACTGCTGTATACATTGATAAGTGCTAAAACATTCACTAGCCTTAATTAATGTTTCAGACTAACACATGTCAATGTGTTTAAAAAAATAATGAATGTATAAAGTCACTTATCAAATGAGTTCAGAGCTGTGTGTTGCGGGAAACGTGTGCTGAAGCTCTGAATTTGATGAAAATCCTGAACATAAAGCCTCGAAATGTCAAGCACACATGACGCTGAAGCACAGATGCAACACAACATTTACCCCTAGAGTTGACAGCTTGATGGTGTTTACGTTCTGCTGTCTTGTACCCGTATTACAGATGATCACTGAATGCAACTTAAGACCCCCTTGATATGATTGCACTGCCTCCTGCTTATCTTAGAAGGCTGAGTGTCTAGAAAAAGCTCTGAAACGTGCAGTTACGAGAAAAAAACAACATGTCACTTCAAAAATAAAGCCGTTGTTCTCGTTTCCAAAAACCCAGGTGGACTTCTTACATAAAGTTTTATGATCATGATCATTTTAAAGACACAAACACATCCTTTGTGGTGTCAAATCTGCATCCAGGGGACACTGGACACAATATGAAAGAACATAGAATGACAGATTTAAAATATCAGTGTGTATAATGAGTATAACATGTAGTTACGTTTTAAAAGCGATGCATTTCCAACCAAAGTCACAGGACACAGTGATGCTATGCATTTGTTTTGGTGCTTGTAAATGTGAGTGTTTATTTTCAGTTCAATAAGTCAAATGTTTAAATAACAAAGATAACACTTTGTAGAACAGAGGTTTCAGTTCTAACGTTTTAGATAATCGAGCTCCTTCTAAAACATTTCATTCAGGAAAGACTATTAGTTCGTTTAAGTTTGAAAAGATGAGAAATGTGAGAATTGGTGATTAGACCCCACCATGATGTCTTCATGTACTCAAAGGGTAGAGAGGCTGAGAGCAGGACGGGATACCCCCGATGGAGTCTACACACTGGTGGTGGTCGTGGTGAAGAAAGGAGGCAGGATGAGCTGAGGAGCTGGACTTGGACACTGATGAGATGGATTGGAGATGAAAGGGGGTGGACGAGGGTCGCAATGATCGAGCTGAAACGACAGACTGACAGCGGAAAAGAGGAGAACAGGATTTAAATTTGACAGCAGCTGGATGATTGGTCGACAGAAGTCGAGGCTGAGGCCATGTCTACACGTACACAAGTTTTTCCTTCCTTCGTTTCCCTAAAAAAAAACCCGTCCACACAAGCAGGGTTATAAAAAAAATCTCTGTATATACGAAAACTGAGAAACACAACAGAAACGCTGTCATGAGAATGCCTCACCAACAGGGGGCGTTATAACCGGGTCATGCAAAGAAGAAACGTGGTCATGCCACGAGCCAAAAATGCCATGTACCCCATCTACACGTCTCCGTGGAAACTGAGTTTCTAAAAGTCTACAGTCTGGACAGGGGGTTTACAAAAGACCGGTTTCCGTGACCTACAGCATTTGTGTGTGGACAAAAGGCCAAAACACAAACAGCTACGTGAAAAATACCCGTGTACGTGTAGACGTGGCCTAAATCTGGTTGGTTTAGTACTTAAAATAGTAAACACCCATAATCAGCTAATCACCAGAGAGGAAGGATAGAGAAGGAGAGCGAGAGAGAGAGAGACAGACAGACAGGCAGAGAGAGAGAGAGTGATATATGAATAAATGATGACTTAATGAATGAATGAGTCTGAACCAGTCTTCCTGCTTGAACTTACACTAACCTACATGTTTAGGATTTGGCTAATAAATCTCTGATACCTACAAGAAAAACTTCATTTATTAAAGCGCTTCATTTATAAAATATTTTAGCATCTGTTTAATAGAACTGAATTTTCATTAACAGAGTAGAGTCTGTATCATTAGCGCATTGGCTGTTAAAATCTCCCTACAGCTGATTTCACTTTGTCTACATATGGTTCATTCAAGGTACAACCAGTAAGTAGCAAGGACAGTAGTAAGTGCAAGGACATTAAGCAGAGAGGACAATTGGACCTGCTGTAATCTCTGTGTCCAGGAGATAGACAGCGGTACGCAGAGTGACCGCTCTGGGAGAGGAGGGGATTACTGATTAGTCTGTCTGTGTGTGTGTGTGTGTGTGTGTGTGTGTGTGTGTGTGTGTGTGTGTGTGTGTGTGTGTGCGTGTGCGTGTGCGTGCATGTGTGTGTGTGAGAGAGAGAGATAGAGAGAGAGAGAGTGGGAGGCTGGGACAGAGACACAGAGGTTGTGAGTGGGTGTATGTGTGTCTCTCTATTCCAAACATTACTAAATCTATTACTACATTTTATATCATTTATATAAAAACAATGAAGTATCACTTTATGTAACTGTTCCAACAACATCCAGTTGTAATGTAAGACATAAGTCATCGTGCTCATGATGACGTGGGGGTATTTGGTTTTTCAATCAGTGATTTTTTAGGTGTAGTAAGGATAGAAAACACGAAGCATACAGCCATGGAATAAAGTGATACAATGTTGAAGGACAAAGGCAGCATGAGGTACATTTTGTGAGAAACATCTGCTTTTATAAGGCCCCTTCAGGCGATGTGATCCTAGAGATTCTGTTGATCTGTGCCATGAATAAAATATTTTCCCCCTCTTCTATACAGCACTTCCTACAGTCTTCAACCATAAGTCATGACCAGAATGTAAATGATGCTTAAAGGTATAATGAGTAGGATTCTTTCTTGCATTCTGTTAACAACACATTCAAACTGGGCCCCTCCTCCTGGGCTCTTCGTCACTAGAAGCTCACTCTCACTCTCTTGTCCGAGAACACGCCCACCCCGCCGAGCTAACACCGACAGCATATCGATTACCTTTGCACTAGCATGCTAACTGCTGGTTAGCTTGTCCTACCTGTCCAACAGAAGGAAGACCAACTCTGCATCGCTCTTTCGCCATGTTCTCCGGTCTGAATGGGGCCCCGTTGCTAATTTGAACCACTCCCACGCTCACCTATACGCTGTGATTGGCTCAGGGAACCACAACAGCGCCCCTCCTGAAAACGTCCCGTGCAAAGCAAAACAACAGAATAGATGCAGAGGGAAGGGTCTCACAAGGGTCTGCACACACACTCACCAACACACATGTATAGAGGCCCATAAGTGATAATTTATATTATATTATTATTATAAGAGTCTATAGTTTATGTTTCAAGGAAAATCCTGCTTATTATACCTTTAAGGATCAAACTTGTTTAAGTGATAATAGTAACAATGTAGCTGTAGTTTCAGCAATGTACATAGATAATGTAAATGGTTATGGAAATAGTATGTGTTATATGTTAGCAGCACAACTGTTGTTTCTGGTGAACTACAAAAGTGTTAAGTAATAGAGAAAGGAATGCCTTACCAGCTGATTGCTAGCTTGTAATGCTAACCAAGCTAATATTGCAGCCTCAATCAGTGCAGATAATTAAACCCCTTCACATACAGGGGCAGCTGTGACAACAAAGCTGCTCCTGTTTCTGCTCCATTGTTGGTTTTTCTTCTTGTTCATTTCCACCATGAGCAGGATGAAAAATAAACCTAGTGACCCTGCAACATATCCAGTCTGTGCAACACTGTATGGTCTGTGACTCAAATGTCTCAAGTGTATGCTAGGCATTAGCAAATATTGGTTTGGACTCATTAACCTCAGAATTCTTGGGCGAGAACACTTCCACTGCAGCACATTGTTTGATGTTTGCATTTGCAAAAGAAAACAGAGGACATGTTCAAAACGTTAACATGCACCTGGTTATATTAGATCTGTGTATACATGCAGGTGGTTGGTTGCCATTCTCTGTTATAAAAATGTCTTCATTATACTGAATGCATAAGCACCAGCAGGGGGGTCAGCTGTAATGTACCCTGTGGAAGTTCTGGCCGAGGAGGCAGTGCAGTTTAGCTTCTGGCTAAGGAGGAAGGATCAGGTGTGGGGAAGGCAAGGGTCCTGGGGACAGCTGCAGGGGCCGGTGGGGAGACGTCCCTACCATTGCTCCACCACCACAAGATGTTACAGGGTTAATGGAGTGAAGCATCAATGAAGGGTGGCCCCCGGCTGATGACCCTGCAGCTCATCGGAGGGGCGACAGGCAGCAATGCCCAGCAGGTAAACTTTTACCTGCTTCCACCTTCTCATAACTTACATTATATAGAAATACAACAGAGTCTTTTTCCATACTACCAGTGAGGTTTGTAAATTCAGAAATCCTAAGCATTGTGTGTGAGATACAATTTGTTTGGGCTCAACAGAGACGGTCAGAACAGTATCATGTGACACAAACATACAGGGCATGACAAGTCTGTTTCAATGGCCTGACTGATTTAATAACACTGTCTGAGCCTTTCAAGTTCTCTGTGAGCAGATTGTGATGACACTTTCTTATCACCCGTGCCCTTGTGTTACTTTCTACAAGGGCGCTCATCATCTCTGCTCATTAGCGTGTTACATTTTTAATCCTTATGCATTTTTAAACAGCCACGCCTTCCTGCAAATTGTCTCCATTTGATGGTTTTCCCTGCAAACTACAATGTCAGGGTGGATGTTGACATATGTGCATGACTCATTAATTAGACAACGAGTTCTTCTGTTGACCTCTGGCATTTCAAATGAAGCCACACTCAAAAATATACTTGAACACAGTGCCATGTAAACCCTCACCATGACTCATGTGTGTTCAAACTCGTGTGCATAAAGGAACAATTTGTACAATTTTCAAAAACAAGATGAAGTACAACTTCGAGCTTCCTTATTGGTAAAACTAGTTTTTGTCTTGAAGGATCGATTTTCATTAAATATTAAAAGCAAAATCTTTTCAGGCGAAAAAAAACAAAAAATTGTTGTGACCAGAATCTCTGTTTACCCCTGTTTTGTTTAGCAGCTCATTTTATTATCCTGTTCAGTAACAGAAGTAAGCTCCACAAGTTAACCCAGACTTTTAATAACTTGCTTTACTTATTTTTGCCTTTTGATCACATCTGTTCTCCTTCCTCCATACTTGTCTCTGTGACAGTCTAACAAATCAAGCTTAACTAAAGGTCGGTCTCCCAGTAGAGACCATACTTTGTGTGATTAGCTTCAAATTCGAGCAGAAATTGAAACTGTCATTCTTTTTTCTAAAATTGTTTTAAAAGATCTTAAAACAACTTTTAAGAAGTAACTTTTTAAGTTTCAATATTTAGTCAGGTACAACACACATGGAGAAGAAGTGCTGGTTCAAATTGAGTCTTAATACAAAGAAAGTAAACCACAAAGCAAAGCTATAGACTATAGTTACCTCAGGAAAGTTTATTTATTCATTTATTGATCCTGTAGTCAGAGCCGTGTGAGGCCCTGTGCGATCTTGACATGCAAGGCCCTGCTTATTGACATGCATGCGCATAAATCATGGTCACACGCACATAGATATTCCTAGTTTTACTGCACATGTAATCTCAGTGCAATACATTTTTAACAAGTAGAATAAAACGGCATCATCATACACATAGTCTGTCTCAGGCCCACAGTGTTTCCTCTAGTCCTTCGTCCTTGCAGTGAGCAGCAAGATGGAGCACAAGCTATGTCATGATGTAAGATTGAAAATGACAAAAACAGAATAATTTGTTTGGTTAGATTTTTGAGTATGCATAATTGAATTGACAAACAGGAATTTCATTTCAGAATCCTGGAGGGTCAACAACAGTCTTGAAGATATTCTGTATAGTAAAAAAAAAGGCACAACTTTTGAAGAGTTGCTGCGGACCCTGTGCGAGGCCCTTTAGAGGCGCAGGCTCTGTGCGGTTGCACACTTCGCACAGCCCATGTGACGGTTCTGCCTGTAGCTATAAACTACCATCTGTTAACTACAAGTGTCATTTTGGTTTGCACGCTCTGTAACTGCCAAACACCAGCCCACATTTTTCCACTTTAGTGTATACGTTCAAAGAAAGAGTTACTCGTTTTGGGAAATACATTTACATTACTTTACATATATATACATTATTTCTGAGAGAGATGATTTTACAGTCTGCAACCTCATGGCTTTGCATTAAAAACAGAGCTGAAGTCAGCCTGGGGTTAGCTTATAGCTTTGTAAAAAGACAGACGTCCTGGTAAAGCAGTTAGCCTGGCTCTAAGCACACCCACACTGTTATAACTCATTAACATTACAGAGATCAATCAAAATCCCTCAAGAGCATGTCAGAAAACGTTCTATAGCTGTCGACGCTGCAAAGGTCCATATACAGCTTTTCTATTGGTCAGTTTAAGAGACATAAGTGAGGACATTCTGAAACACTGGACAGATAGCCGTGATCCTCTGCTTTCAGTCTTCACACTAAGCAAGGCTAACCACATCCTGATCTGTGCTGCCGTTGCTTTCTGTGTGAAAGTCGCTGAAGCCTGCTCCAACATGTTGCTTACGGACCACAAATGAGCATATATGATGACGCAGTCTAATGATCGAGCTACATACAAATGTTTTTAAAAATTAAATAAAAAAATATAAGGCAAAGCTTAATTTTAGATGAACAATAATGGCTCATGATATAATTATCCACATGCATCTAAATCAATCTCATATTCCCGGTGAAGTACAGACTGTGGAAATGGCACGAATAGAGAGGATACAGACACTGGAATAAATTCACTCTTGTAAACTCTCTGTAAAGCACATTGAGTACTCAGAAAAACAATGGGAATCAAGGACTGGTTGTTAAATACACACATTCACAGCTCATTACACTTTAGTCTGGCAGATGATTGGTTGACCAAATGTGCTGCTGCTCTCCTCTGCTCAGTGAACACAGTCTGTCCAGAGAGTCACAGCCACATGAGAGCACAGTCACTGAGACATTTTAATGACTTTCACCGAGAGAGGAGAAATAAAGTCTGTTAAAAACATTTTTTATATATTTTTACAAAAAAATCGCTTTGTCTTAAAGATCCAAGATCTAGAGAAAGCCAATAATTTGTAAACAGTGGCCCTGACTCTGCTCCATAGTTGGAGTTGATTTGGGAAGGAAAGTGAATAACTAGGGATGCATTATATTTTTTGCAGATATTTTCCAAACCCTTTTGGCTGATTGCCGATATATTAGGCACATGTTTTTTTGCAGAGAACATCAAGTCTCTCCTGTATTGGAATTGATATCATGCCCACTCTTAGTAACAGTAATGTGCTGGCTGCACAGACGCCAGCACATTACTGTTATTTTACAGTATTTATACTGTGAAATGACTTTACAGCCTATTACTATAAAAATGAAATGCAGTATTTTTCTGTGTATTATTTGAATTTACAGTAACATTCTGGTTAGGGGGTTACTGGTAGATAACTTTAAACTCTCACTGTTTACTGTAGACAGGCATAATTAATAATACAATAACTCAATGTAGCAGTTTAGAATCTCAGTGCAATACTCATTACAACTTTATTGTTCTGTGGGTTACAGGCGTCAGCTTAAAATATCTATTATTATGGAAATTGTGCAAAATAAGCAATAAACAACTTAGAAAGGATATAAATCAAACACACTTTTTGTTTAAAGGGCATTGTCAACAGAAATACTGCTACTGTAAAAAACAACAGACAAAATAACTGTTGGATGAACCAGAGAAACGGGCCAAAGACATTTTAAGTAGCAAAATAAAAACTGTGTGTTAGAGACTGCCCCTTACTAAATGTGAAAACACATTAGACACAAGTTGCAACTCCTTCTGAATTATTATTATTATTATTATTATTATTATAAATGACTTCTTACAAAACTTGAACTTGACCTCAGATCAAACAATTGGGCTGAATACCAAGGCTAACTGACTAATACCAGAAATAAGTGTTTAAGCCATAAAGAACCCTGTAAGGTGTTGCTTGCGTGCTTCATTTCAGGAAGAGTCTGGGTGGCTGTGGACAGTCCTAATTCAAAGAGGAATCTTCTGCATGATCATCACCTTGCTGGTTGTTGTTCCACTCCCTAGATTTGTTCCAGTATTGCCACTGTAAAACAGCAACAAACAAAATAACTAATAAAAATAGCTCAAGAATCAGGAAAGTACAATAACAATGCCTAATCAATGCTTATAAAGCTGATAATAATAAAGTCTAATAGTAAAGGGTAGTTTGGGTTTTCTAGCATAAGGTGATAGGAGTTACTAACCGTTACTGATATCGTGAGGAATTTTGTGTAATTCTGCTGCTTGGTTTTCCTATCAGACCTTTCTATATCTTGTCACTATTTTATTTCTTTAAAATTGCCAGCATATTACTACACACTGGAGCCAGTTCACATATTATGCCCCATTTCAAGCTTATAGGCAGCGTGATATGAGAATCGGCTCCACTGCATAGTAATACACTAGTGTAGTGTAATATTTCCTTTCAAAATTTGTGTTGACACTAACCAAATGCATAATCAAACATTTTATGCATTGTTGTTAATTAGGCTAAAATATGCCAACAAGAAGCCCAGTTACTTTAGAAATACTGGCTACTTTTCTGTACCACCTGAATCAATGAACGCGCTGAAATTTTGAATCTTAAAATAATTTGTTAACCTTGGTTGGCTATGCAATAAACAGTGAAAGAAAACAATGTTTTAATTGTATGTAAACACTAACACTATCAGCTCGCTCTCCTCTCAAAGATAACCCTCCTTTCTACTTTAAATGATCCCATCCCTGTTCCAACTGTCAAGTTTGTTCAGTTTCGTTTCGTGGCAGATGCAGCTATTAACAAGATATAAAAGGGTATCTGCTAGCTAGCTAACAACGCTAACCAATTACAGACCAATCACAGATTATCCAAAACACTTAGCATCTGATAAAACATGGTGACTCTAAAATGCACGTAAATATAATTGATTGAGCTATTCAAATATCGGCCTCACTGATCACACACTCACTAAGTTAATGTTAGCTAGACAGCTTGCTGAACATCATTTTTATTACAAACATTAGTTTTGGTAATGCAGCATTTTGAATAAGATTCTAATGAGTAAAATAAAAAAAAATGTAATTACCGTCTAATTTGTAGATGCACAACCCGATCAATGCAGCTGAAGCAGAACTTCTTCTTGATGTGTAGCACGTTCTAACTGCTTTCCAAATGACGTTTCTGAAAAAGTCACCTCAAGCTCCAATATCCCCATTTCCAAAAAATACTGTACTGTACTGTAATTTAAAACATTAGCATACTGTTTAGGGCCTCTGTGCCATTGCTTCAAATTGACCAGCCCACAATGCATTGCTAACTACAGTACAAAACCGTATTACATAAATACAGTAGATGAATGTTGAAAATTGCCTGTAAATTAACAGCAATTGCTTACAGTGCAGAGTTAAGTTGTAGCATTATGTCAAGCCTTTCTAGTAAATCATCGAGCATTTAGGTCCAATTACAGTGTTGTTTTATCGGCGGAAAATATCTGCAGAAAAACAACATATCTCCTGATGCCAATGCCAAATTCAGGCCATAATCTGCAGTTACTGATAATGTGCCGATTATATCCTACGAATAAGCATAGTTTCTATAATGTTGACCTAAAGATTCTCTATAGCAAAGATGATGCACTACAGACTATGCCAATGGCAAGAAATGATATAAACTTCCTGTCTCCAAAGTGGGCATGGTTTCTTTCTTCCCCTCCAAAAACAGTCGAATAATAATAATAACAATAATAGATTTTTAAGCAGAAAACACACATTTTACTTTTTACACAGGGCACAGCACAAAGCAAGAGGAGATCCATCCAGATGGCAGGTCTGGCAAGAGTGTGGTGCTGAGACAGAGCGAGTCTCCTGATTTGTCTGAAAAATTACATTTTAGTTTCAGAATGTTGGAAGATATTTGGCTTGTGAAAAATGCTCCCAGTATCTCTTTTGTTGACTATAGGGCGTGCAAATTGGTCTTTATCAGTGCTTACATTCACTCTTCCTATTTGACTGAATGGGCTCAAGGCCTGCTGCTAGTCTCCTAATGTGGCATGGCAGTGACAAAAGCCACTGGGCACAGGAACAGGGAGTTACTATCAGTGCACCTTGCCTTCTCTGTACTGTCTCTGGTTCAACTATGTCTTCAAGGGGAGCATTAGTAGGCATTGTGTCCCATTCAATATGTCATTTAACATGCATCATTAAACATCCATAGCACACTCCAGACGCATCATGTATTCAAAGTATTCAAGGAGTCTGAATGTGATCAGATGTCACCTTTCTCTGAGCAGTGATGCCAGTATCAGCCACAATGAGATGCGTCACGGCTCTGCCCTTTGGTGGTCTAATATAGCTGACGTGGGTGACATATTCTGTAAGACGCTGTTAGTGTAAGTTCTCCTTGTAGTGTCTAATGGTGGCCTAAACCCTGTTTTAGAGGCACAAATAACTGGCAGCTTCGACATCAAATATATTTGTACAGTTCTTTATAAAACCCACATCAGTCAGGCATTTCTCTGTGATGAAAGTGCAGGCTAGGTAATAATAACTTGAGTAAGGTCTGTGCCACAGCAGTCAAAAATTAGATCCAAGCCAATTTCCCAAACTGTCATTGTACCAATTCAAGCGTGACAACAGTGTAATTTTACAGAACACAATACCTTTGTATAATTCCTCCTCTGAAGCAAAGGTGACTGAGCTCTGGTTACAACACCACTGTGAGTGGAGGAGTGTGTGTGTGCGTTGTGTTTACGTGTCACATGTGTTATGTGATCCCTGCTTGCCAAGCCGGGGTCAGTGGCATCAATAAACATGCTACAAAGATCATAGAGCAAGAGTGTGACACCCACACGCACGGTGAATGAGGGTGGATGAGGGAATATGAGAGAGACAATGTGAGGAGGAGCATCACATTGCAGTGCACTTGAGCTCTCAGGGTGTTTTTGCTCATGTGGGCTTGAGTAGGACATGTTTGTTAAAGCAACTATAGAGAACTTTTTTTTTTTGTGTTGATTTGGCGCCACCTGTGGACACAGGTGGTGGTTTTTATTAGTACACATATGTGTTTGTTTTGGTAGCAATAAAACCATGAATTGTTGTTAATGAGATTTTCCTTTTCCAAGTCTGATGTCCAACCATAGACTGTATAAAAAGATGGACGACACGACAGCTCCCCAAAAGTGAAGCCAAAACATTTGGAGTGCCCCCTGATGACTGGCTGCAGTATAGGTCATAAAGCCCGCCTCCTCCATGTTAACAGATGGGACATGAGTCAAACTATGAAATCAAAATACACGTCAAATACATGTTTCTCAAACATGGTTTCTGTCATTATAGTTAGTTCTTATCATGATGATTCACGTCCAAGTGTTCATTTTTCTGACAAGTTTATTTTTAATTAGTTATTTGATGCTGTAAAAATGATGATTGACAGCTCTGTTGACAAATCCGGCTCCTGCAGCCGATCAGTTTCGGGTGAGGAGCATGGAGGACCAACGGTGAGAGGAAACGTAACTAAAACAATCACTGCAGTCATTGAAGTTTCCATACCTGTGAACGTTAACCTCAGACCAACACAAAGAAGCTGTTTGGCTGTTAAACACGCCGGCGTGCAGGATCCTTGCTGTTTTTTCGGTAAGTTAAGTGTGTGTTTGGGTTAGCAGAAGTGGCTACGGCCGCTTCACCCGCCAATCTCTACTGCGCAGACTCTGGCTCCAAATGACGTCACCATCGCAAGATGGCAGCGCCTATCACAGGGGCTATTTTGGCATCACTTTCGTACAATGGGAGCAGATGGAGATGTGTCGTTTACAGTCATTGTGTCCAACAGAAAGGAAACTTAGGAATAGTAACTTCTTGCAAATCGAGGATCTGCTGTGAATACTTTCAAATTGCTTCTCTCCACGGTTGACTCCTTTGCTCTACTTTACATTTTAGATTTTACAATTCTTTGCTGTCTTTCTGTCTTGTCTTTGCTGATTAAGCCACAGCATGATCCATAACCATATCATATATATCATATCATTTCATTTTATGGGAAATGAAAACTAGTGATAGTGATTAATAATATCCACAAATAAATAGACAATGTGCTTGCATATGCTCTCATCTGTGTTTGTAGATTATATAGAGGCATCACTGTTAAATTCAGACAGTTCATAACCATTAAAAACTCCTTAAGTAAGTTAGACCAATGCCATGTCAATGTGGCTAAAAGCCACTATAGTACCATACATTAGTCAAGTGAGGAGTCTTTTACAGTGTCTGTTCACGAGCTGCATAATTGGACATAACACATGACACAGTTAAGTGCTTCTGTGTTTTACTTGCATGGATTTATTTATATGACAACTAAATGCCTTGAGGATGCTGGTGTGTAATCCTTCAATTAATTCAGCTCGTCTGTGTGGTTGTGTTAGCACACACTCACATGGAGTGGCTGGAAGGAACTCGCATGGATTAACTCCTCGGTCACCTGTTTCTATTCTGGTGCCTCTTACACTGACAGATGATAGATGCTTTGGTTCAAGTCCCACATTGTGCGTACCTGCTGCTCTGCTGTTGTAGTCCGGCTTGATGTTTAGTGTTTGCAACAGACCAAAATAAAGGAAGCAATAAGAGAGGTATGAAACAAAGATACTGTGTGAGGTAAGAAGGCAAGTGAATGCCAGCATTCTAAAACAGGAAGTCATTATAGTTGTTGTGCAAAAAATCTGAGATATGTTTCACATATTTTTAGCTTCAGTTCAGTGGATATGATCTCTGATGTCTATTGCAAATAAACAAGTGAAATCCACTTTTATCATAGAAATAGTTTTCCTCAATATCAAAGTAATCAAGTTACAGTTCAGTCAGGAACAATCTTCTCATAGATTTAACCATTTATTGTCAAAGTGAAATACAGTTATGCTTGGTGCTGAGGCTCTGCTCTTTGGTTGCTCCCTGGGTTAGCCGAGCAGCAGGCTACGGTTTTCCAGGGAGAGCAATGCAAAACCCCTCTGGTATACAGAGTGGCAAAAGGCTTCAGACATAAAAGGAGGAGGGTGGGGTGGTGAAACGAAGCATTGCCTGCAGCAGCGGTGTGAGCAGCATTAGTGTAGCATTAGTGAGTGAGAAGGAAGTTGCATTTAAATGGACCGTGTTGTTGTGAGAAGCGGCTGTCATTGGTGTGTTTATGATTAGCAATGACGATTCAATAAGTTGGCTGTCAGCTGATTACAGCTGGGGCTTATGACTTCCATGTCCTGCATGAACTAACGTGAAGCTTCATTTCACACTACAGTAACTACTATGAGCTTCTTAGCATACTGTTAATGGTGCCAGTTCTCCAAAATGCTAACAAATATTAGCTAAAAAATCCTGAAATAGTTTGATTTGGTTGTTCAAAAAATCAAACACACATCACTGGACTGGGTTATTTGACATGTTGCCAAGGTTGCAAGTTTCAAAAGATGCCTGTAGCGCACAACTGATGCATCATAAAGAAGAACTGGTAAAAGTACAGTAACCCAGATGAGCTAGTCTGGGGAGGTGTACCGTGGGCTTACATGTACCTGTACGAGTCATGGTTCAGATGGCTGCCCACTAGTCAGACACGTGTTTCCAGGACTCTGAGCAGGTGCTTGTTCAAAGTGATCTCTGAACTTACTGGCTATTGTCTTAAATCGATGCAGCCATCGGGGCCAACAGACGATATTTCACTGCTTCCCTGGTAGCCAGCAGAAATCTGGTTTCAGATATCAAAGCCTTCCACTTCAATTCCTGGTTATTGTTTACAATCCGACCAGAACCTAAGGACACGTGAAGAGAGATTGAGTTGAGAGACAACTTATACAACACGATTGTTTTCTCTTTATATGCAGACGTGTACGTATAGAGATTAATAAAAGGTAAGCAGTATCTGATTATAGTGGACAGGTTCTGGGAGAGCATTTGGGCCGATGCATTCCACATGTTTGCTCTCTACAGGAGCTGCTTTCCTGCTTTCAACCCAAGCCTGTTCAAAAATGATTGTTACCAAGCTAAAACTAGGGCTCCTCCATCACCCCATATCTTGGTTCATTGTAATAATTCATATATTAACCAACCTGATTTAGCCATTGCACCCATGCATACGTTTTACATATCCTTAGATTGTGGAAGATTGTACTGGTTTCTAGCCAGCTACATCCACAAGCTTTGCATTGTATTGTGACCTTGTGTGTAACCTTTTAGTGAAACTAAGTGCAAATGTGATGGATTTCGATCTTACTGTTAGACTCTCTTTGTCTTAATCACAGTGATTGACGCTCAGTGCCTTTGATAAGGTGAACATTATCATTTCTGAGTGTTTGTCCTTGGGGAGCGTATAACCACACATAAGCACAAAGACAACATTTTATTCATGATGTGCTGAGATTTAAATGCTGTTTTCGATTTAAATCGAGCTTGCCACAGATTTGAAAGGTTAAGCAATTACTACAAAAGAGTTTGCAGAAGAGGAGCTCGGTGATGCGTTGGGGCAGGCATATTTCCATACATCCATATAAACAAGCACATTTACATAGATTAATGCAATAACATTTATTCAGGGTGTTTCATTAAGCATTTGTGGGTAATTACAGTCATTAAACGGGTGGAGAATGCAGTGCATTCATGTACATTAAATTACAGAATCAGTGGAATTTATTAAGGTGATGCAGTGAGGTATTCTTTACATTATGTCCCCTTATTTTTTCAATACATATTTTCCTGTATATTTTATGTTTTTGCTCAGCCAATCATAGACAAGCAGCACACAGTATAAGAAAGAGGCTTTCAGAAAAGCAAAGGTAGATTTTTTTTCCGCTTTACAGATTGGACCTTAACAATACTTCACTCTTTACTGAGTTACAACCTGATTTATACTGGAAGAACAGGACGACACAGGCTGCTAGAATAGCGAAACACCAAGCTGACAAACAGGGACATGGATCTCATGTTACTCAAAATACACGTCAAAAACACTGATGGGACGTTCTCAAGCTGGACAGGAACACGTTTTAATAGGTTATAACTGCAGCTGTTTTAACTGTCATACATTGTCAGTCCTTTTAAGAAAAGCTTTGTCAATCATTTTGACATACAGAGGAAAATAAAAAAGTCTTCAGTCAAAAGAAGTGACAATCAATCAAATATAAAGCACGAGTGGGCAACGTGTCCAAAAAGTGTTATTTATATATATTATGAGGGCTTCTGAAAACCTCCACATAAAAGCTGACAATCTGTCACTTCTTATTTATCTGGATGCAACTTACCATCGTTTGATATGTGTGTATACATATACATACACCTACCCAGGCTATTTATTTCTTTTTTCATGCACCTCACACTGCAGGGATGTTTTCCCTGCCGTTACACTGTAACACATCTCCCTGTGTGTCGCAAAATGCCTCCTTTGCTTTGACTGCATGTCATGTTGTACACAGTGTCCCTTAAAGGCTCTTTTTATCATCTTCCTCATCATGTCATTGGTTTTGCAACACGAACACTTTTACACATCCCATGTGCCGTTCAAAGCAAATAAAACCTCTTCTATATTAGAAGAGCCATAATAAGATGGGAAATACACGGGAGACTTGACGTACTGTACATTAGACTTCAAACAGCTTTGATGTAGACTGAACAGTTTCACATGTCCAGTCTTCATATTTTCATCCTTAAACACCACAAAAAGGCTACGCTCCATTCAAATAGCTCATTCCACATTTACACTTTAAATCCCCTTTTATGTTGACCGTTGAAGGGTTAGGTCATGACAGTAATAAAGTCTGACATGCACTGAAAATAAAAAAAATCTGTATTTGGTATTTTATATAAAGAATCCTGCTTTAGTAAAAAACACTGTTAAGTTAAACATGATGGCACTATAACAAATATCAGCCGCTAATCTGGAGGGTTTGTTGAATCAATTTCCTTTCTAAAGGCAAAGTGATTGTGCTTATTCCACTGTGATTAAAAACTATGAACAGGGTAAAAAAATATTATGAAACTACATTTCAACATTTTGAAATAATGTTTGAATTGCTGATAAAGCCTTTCTTAAAGAACTCACATACTGGCCTCTCTACTTATCTGTGAGCACTCAGAAAAATGGCCAAAAGCTGCTGTGTGTTAGAGTGAAGAACGTGAAAACTGCGGGACCCTGACACTCAGTCATTTAGGTTGATTTAAACTTTAGAAGCCTTGCATGGTTAACCATGCCAGACAAGCAAAGTGAAAGGACACTGGTATAAACCAACATTAGGTTTGTCAATACACCTCCTCCTCTGTGGTAGACACAGGGCACTAAAAAGCTTTGGCATGCTGAAAATGGATGCTTTTAGCTTTTTGTCAGCATTTCAGCTGGATACCAGACCCGAAGATGGTGCCGACTCAGTCTGATAAGGAATTTTCAGCTGGCTTGTATGCCAAAAAAGTTTTCTAGCTTACAGGGTCACTGCTGGGGGTCTGTGGACCACTGAATACTCACCTTGCCCCGGCCTTGAGTAAACCATAGGCTTTACATTGTGATGACATCACAGATTTTCAAATAATCATGATAGATTGAATCGTATAGCTGTCCCTGCTGCAGTTGTAAATGTTTGGTCAACCATGTCACAGACTTTTCTTTTATAACGGTGACTTCTGGGGAAAATGCTTTTTGGGCCTTGCTTCCAATGTTGCCACTTGCTGAGCCCTTGGTTGTTGGTTGGTCCATTGCTTTCCCCCCACACGGCGTGGCTCTCAGGTATGACACATCAGGGCCTGTCTCTATAGCAGCACAGCTATGTGTTTCTTGTGAAACAGACAAGTCAATACAGCAGGGGCACACTATGTCTTTAGTTTTCTGCTCCCACTGGTCAGTTATAGTGTTCAGGTCATTTCTTCATAGCAACCCAAACTCTTTACACTTCTGTGAGTTATCGAGCTAATGTCAAACTGTTTTTTTCCACAGTAGTTTGCACATGGTGGGTGTGGGTGGAGCTAAGGGAAATTGATATAATACAAAAATGTGATGATACAGCAAAATGGAAATGTTATTTAGTTAAACTAAATTGTACCTGAAACAGAATCCATCAACCTACTGAACAACGATAATAAAATAAATGTAGTTGTAATGTGGTTTTAAGAAACAATTCATTTGTATTCATGATTTCAAGGTGTAAAAACAATGTATCAAAAATAGGAAAACAACTTGTAACGCACAATAGTGTAGTGAAGGTGTGTTTTCATGGTTTGCCTTACTTAATTACAATCCATGAATTTAAGATGACCTGATTTCCATCATCATTGTTGTGTCAATTAATGGAATAATATTTATTATAGGGATTTCATATCTTAGTGTTCAGAGGGTACGCTTGTTCTCGTGTTTGCTTCCAGCTCTTGCATGAATTTCCTTTGCATTGCAGTATTTCCTCTGTAAGTTTCATTTAATATTGCAACCAGTTCAGATGACTGAGTTCTCTGTGGACGGGAGGGATGTGAACTCACCACCAGATGCATTAAATTCCCAAGAGGATTAGGAACCAATATACCCTCATCATATCCAATATCCTGCCTGGATGCTCACTGCCAACAGACATGTCAGGTCCTCCTTCTCTCTCTCTCTCTATCACACACACACGCACACACATGCACACACACACACACACACATACACACACACACACACACACACACACACACAGTGGAACGTTTACTTGCACATAGACATTTTTACGTACATAGGTGCCTTTAGCCTGAAGCATTTCAGGATGTTCAAGTGAGTTTGACTGCAAATGATCCTGTTCAATAAACATCATGTATTTTCAAGGACAGCAACAAACAAACGTGGACACTGCAGCATGCTGCAATATTTATTAGGCATTACCTACAAAAACATATGTTTAATTCATCTTTCAATACGGTTGCTTCAAAAAAGTGTCTTGTATTTTAATAAGCACCAATGTATTCCTAACCCAAAGTTAGAATGCGTAACATTCTTCCATTTGCCAGGAGCACGTGGTTCACGTTAGCTGGAAATTACATGCACATAAACCATGAATCTTTAATGGGCACTCACACACAAATAAACACACCTGTACCCTGAAGCCTTATGGAATAATTTCATGTCTTCTCATCTGTGCACTCCAACAACATGTCACAAAAACATAAAGCATATGTGCAGGCAGCTAAGACGCTTTAATATATGTGCAGGCAATATTTTCAAAGTGCAGCTGTTGACAAAATAACCACATTCAGGCATTCAGGACACGGAGCTGCAGGAGAACCAAAGGTTAAAGCAAGGCTGGAACTAAACAGAATTTGATGTTGCATTGTGAAAATATGTGAAGAACATTTTTTTTAATGAACAAGGAACTAAAAATGACGAGTGTTTACCTTAGAACTCTGCAATAGAAATGGTCTGCCATTGCCTACAGTGTAATTTTTGCTAATTGTGATGTCATTTCTAAAGTTTCATATCCTGAAAATATATACAACCTAAGGGCTATGTGAGATATGCTCTAGCTATTAAGGTTTTTATTTCATATCAAAACAGGACAAGGCGAACAATAATCTACTGAAGCAACACAACTGCTTCCTGTGTGGTGTGACCAGGTTTTAAACTGCATGTGACATAAGGTGATGACGTCATCGCCGAACAAACTTTGTGATAACATGAAAAGAATTATTTAGCATTTAAATTTTTTCATTTTAAATCAGGAAAACAAAAGACATTTTCTATACAGCTTTTGAAACAGTCATCAATCCCAAAGACTAGATAAAACTTGTATTAGGCATAAAACTTGAGCTGATTTAAGAAACTCAAAATTATATACAGAGATTAAATACCTAATGGATAAAGAAACATTAAGTATCATTTTTGTTGGCAAAATTCTACGGACATTTTAAGACTAGCAAAAAGCTTCAAACACTGACTAAAGGCAAGGACAAAAAAGTTTCACGGTGAGAGACTTCAGCACCAGGCAGCACCGAACAGCGCCCAGCAACAACAGCACAATACAATAAAATTACTAAAGAGAAGAAGTGCAGCCGCAACGAGAAGTGCAAACAGTCTGTTATAACTGTGCGCACACTTGAACACCACGATCTTGGTGATCACATTTGAATTTTAAACAGAAATACATGTCCTACTTTGCATTAAATGTAACAGATTAAATGTCCATCACAACGTCAGAAATAAAATTAATGAAACTCTTAGCCTATCCAAAGAGCAGCCAGTGTGTGCAAACAGCCTGTCTGTTAACTGTGCACACACAAATGAATAACTAAAATGAATGTCACAATCTTTGTCATCTTTGTATTGTAAAAAACAACACATGTACCCTGCAGTGCATCAAATTTAACAGATTAAAGTTCATTAGAACGACAGAAAAACTCACTAAGTCTCATGTTTAAAGGACAATGTGTCTGTTGTTGTGGTTTAGTGCAAATGAGTCCCTAATCTTCTGGACATCCAGGGCCTTGGTTCTTTCTGCGTGACTAGACAGGCAGGCAAGGTTGCTGAGTCGAGGGTTTTCTTCTCAGGTCTTTATGCGCCGCATGCAGGAGAAACTGCGCTCACATGATGCAGAGGTTAGTGACAGATATGCGTAAAAGTGTCTTTGTAAGGTCATCAACGGCCTGAGGGGCTTAACTGGTGCTCTGCACCCCCTAGCCCCGGTATAGCATCGTACTTGTACACTACTGCAATTCCTTCAGCAAGGAAGAAATGATTCATCTTTGGGTTTATTTGGAAAAAACCCTTTTTGTTAAGTTAAATTAATTATGCATTACAATCCTGAAAAGAGACATTTGATCTCCAAAACTCGGCAGCCCCAAACTCCATATTGGCTTATGAGTGTTGATTCATCAGATCTACAAGTTTGACTGGCTCATGGACTCCTGGATCCTGGGTCAGCGAGTCAGTGCATTTACTTAGCTTTACCTGTGTCTAATGGCACATTCACGATTCGGGTTCAAGGCCATGCAGTCTGTGGTCCTGACAACAGAGGAAAGCTTTCATGGTCTGAATAATGTGTTCCTTATCCCTGATACAACAGCAACTTTAAGGTTACGCCATGCTACAGCTTAGACTGGCGCAGATCTGGAGAGTTTGGTGACCATAGCTGGATGATGTTGGACTGGCTGTGAAAAAAGTCGGGACAGGATATTGTATTCCTTGTGACACTCTCTGTGGCACTAATGTCTATCACTACACAGCTTGAGGTTCACTGGGAGAAACGGGTTGAGACACAATAAGAGAGACAGAGATAGAGGAGTAAATGCGAACAAAGACTAAGTGATATCGGTGATGGGAAGGGAGGTGACGGGGTTGACGGAGTGAGAAAATGCAGATAGCAGGAGGGAGAGAGATGAACAGAGGGGAGATTATGTTCTAGGGGGGGTTGAACTTTCTGTTACCTCAAATGAAGATAAATGATCAGCCCCGATGGGTAAGAATGAACGGATGTAAAGAGTAAAGGACAGACAGAGAGGGGGACTGAGTGCAGGCGATAACTACATGGATGGACAGGGGTTAAATGAATGATGGAAGGCAAGTGAAACGGCGGGGAGTGGGAGATGGGTTGATGGTAGCAGAGAGGAACAAGATGACTTGCTCTGCATGTAAATGAGTCAGGTGTCATATAGTTACTACGACAGAATATGAGTAGGTGCCAGTGTAGCAGAGGGCATATGGAGATTTGTTCTGTATGCTCACCTTCTTCTCTGGGATCTAACACAGCAGTGATGAGTAAGCCTCTGCAAAGGGTTTATCTTTCTGTTATAACTGACTTGACCTGTATGTACAAGATGCTAACGGTTGCCTTAGCAGCGTCCTCGGAAACACGGCTGTATTCAAGGAATGCCTTAAAAGAAGAGATAAAGAAACATAAATGTTAGTGTTTGTTTTCTGTTTGTGTTACATGTGACTGTGAACATATGACCTTTTTGGCCTTTGACAAAGCCTCTGTAGTCTGCCTCCTAACACCCTGATTACAAGGCTGTGCTGTGGTGCTGGTGTGCACCATTTATGTCAAACTCTACCCATCAAGCAGATCCCCTTGTGCACCATTGCCAGTCTGCAACAGCATGAAAACAACCTGTATGACTGTGTCAAGGTGTTAAGTTTGAGTTTTAGTTAGCATGTACAGAATATATAGCATCATGATCAGCACAAACATGGTAAAAAGATTTATTTATATTTTTGGTCATTCAGTGATGCAAAATTACTCGCTAGCTTAATCATCTGTCAGCCAGGTAGTTGAAGCAGTTTCTGTGTTTTTTTCTGACACTATATGTCTCTGGCGCTGCAACTCTTACCACACATATTGGTCTTTTGTTGTGCATCTCTTACCTTAGAGCCTTATATATTTTAGATAACTTTTCTTTTTCGCTGGTAATTCACTATAAAGGGCTTTGCATCTTCCATTTTGCATCCCCAATTAAATCTATTAGTCCTACATTGTGCTGTAAGAAGTCACTAGCTGACTTACTTAACTGACTGCTCGCTAAATACGTTAACTGTTATGTCCACTTGGAGGGATTTAAGCATAAACAGTATTACAAGCTACTGCGAACAAGCCTTTAACAATATAACTGCTAAATGAGAGAAAAGTGTGTTACACTGAGAAAGATATCATTGCAGTAAGGTCACATCGTGGAAATACATGAGAAACCTGATGTTGCTTGTTTTGCTAATGTTGTCAGCTGGTCCTTGAGATGTTCGACATGAAGCCACTGATGATTAATTCGTCTAAAATCCCCTCAGATTGGTCTGTACAAGCCTCATAACACCAATTCAGACAGCGGGTGGCCTTGTCAATGTGTTGAAGTCAGTTAATTTCAGTTCCCATCACGTTGTTGGTGATGCCATCATCAGACAAAGAACGAAGCCTTTCCTGAGGAGAATAAACATTTTCTTTTCTCACTGCCTCTGAAAGATTGTCTCCCCTCTGATGTCTTCTCCATTACTGACGCTCTGAACATGTTTCCTGTCAAGCCATTGATTAAAACAAGAGGGCCACTTGTGAAAGGAGTACAAATGCTTGCATCATTTTCTTCAGGTTATTGTACTTATCCAAGTGCAGATGCTCTGCAGGTCTTGCAATTGCTGTCAATTCCCAGAAGCCGCCCGTAGAGTGCATGCAGATATTACACAGGTCTGTTGAACACATGCTATCTCAGCTTACTAAACCGATCGACTCTCTTGTCAGCAGATTGAACAGCTCTGTTATGCAGATAAAAAGTCAGTATCCCAGATGGAGCTGTGTGAAATCTAATAAATGTCTTCAAGTGATGAGGAGTTAAAGGAAGTGAGCTTACCAGACCTCTGTGATTTGGTAATTGTGGGAGTTTTGAGTTAAGGAATATGTAAGCAGATGTATACGATTCTGCTGCTTCGAATTGTATCATCTTTTTCTAGCTGTCTCAAGTCAACATTATAGCTAATGCATGTACAATGCTTCATTTGTTGAATACTCTATTAACATGATTAAGCATGTAAGCTAATGTTTGCTTCTAAGCACATGAGACAAAGTAAAGCATTTGATGGTGGATTTGTTTTCCGGGTACTCAGTCATAAAGTACTTTTACTTCATTAAAGTATTGGAATATTTTCTTGATTTATTTTATTTATTTATTGTTTTTGGAGAAAGGACAGAATCAGATTGACAAGTTTGACCTCAGCAGTGATGTGGGATGTGTGTACGAGAGAGATGGCAGGGCACACTGTTTTGTTGTTTAGTAGGTGTTAATTTACCTGTGGTTGTGAATGCAAGATCAGCGGAGCAATAGAGATACTTAATTAAAATAATATTTAAATTCAAATTAATATATAAATTATAATAATACAACAATGGATGTAGAGAATCCATGTTTGTAGGTCACTGTAGGTCAAATACAGGTCACTCAGTGGATTGCTTCTTCAAGAGTCTGTGTATCGGCAATTAAAACTGGTGAGCCTACATACGAGAAAAACCTACATCCAGCATTAAAGACCCATGGAGTCTAGTGTGAAAAAAAAAAAGGCAGCAATGTTTACCCACATCTTGGTGTGTTTCCTTGACTTAAGTAGTTTCTGTGCTTCAACCTAAAGAAACCAAATGTCTTCATTAAAGGAAGGCTGAAAAGAAACCTGTGACAGATGCTACAGGGTTCCTGGAAACACACGCTGCCTTGTTGCTCTGCAGGAGATGATGAAGGGGGAAGTGGTCTGTATTTCATGAAGAAGAAAGTTTCATTCATACATTCATTTGATATTGTATGACACGTTTCATATATTCTTTTATATGTATGAAACCTTTATTATAAAGATATTGAATATTTGAGAGAAGTCATGGACAGACTGACCAAAAATAGTGATTATATGAGAATTTCACAATGTTATGAACAAACTTGTTGTTGCCCACACTTAAACGTGTGGAGAAAAAAGCTATATTGGAAATAAACCTTTCTGAGAACCGCTCAAGGACCCCAAAGGTCCCAGACCATCACTTCAAAAGCTCCGGCCTATTTTGGAAGTTTTATCTCCGTCTCTCCGGGGATGAAGTCTGCAATGGCATCAGTTAAACTATCAAAGAGACACCTTCCACAGACAGACACTTGAGTTTATTGCATTACAGCTTTGTTAGAGCCGTAAATCAGCCTCACTGAAGTTGATAGATACAGCCTACAACTCTCTCCTCCTTCGTTAGACAGGGTGTAATATTTATTTTATTACAGGTTTGTACTGGAGTTATAAATCCAGCCCAGTGAAGCGAGATGAAATACAAGACAGGGCAAAGAGGAGGATATTGCCCTGTGATAAATTCTCATTTCACAGAACATGAGCATGTAAAAATGCCACTTCACCTGTGTGTGTGTGTGTGTGTGTGTGTGTGTGTGTGTGCGTTTCATTTGTACACTTTTACAGTCTCTAATCTTTCATTCCCTCCCTATTTCTTATTTTTGGCTCCTTCACTACTCCAAAGTTATTTCCATTCAACTCTCAAGTAGAAACATTAAAAATCAGTCACTAAATGAACCGCAAATTGGCTAAAGTGGGTATTTCCATCTGTTGGGTGGAAGCAAATAAACAGATTTAGTGAACCTGTAAAGAAGCAAATCAACCAGAAAATAGTTTTTGCAGGACATTACCAGCATTTATTGGCAGCTACATTTGTCCACACTGAACGGCAGCAAGTTTCAGACTTCAGAGAAGCCATGCTTGACCAACCTTCACCAGCCCTCCAGGGCAAGCGTCTCAGAGGAGGAAATCCGTCCTAAAGAGCCCAAATGTTGACACTTCTCCGTGTTTTACGCAAAACAGTCAAATATTACTTCATTATTGTTCGTTTAGGAAATTGACTCGTCAATATTTAGGAAAGTTTCAGAGGTGTTCTTTGCTGACAGAAGAATTGTATTTGGCGGCTGAATGCATGTTAACTTTACGCAGGATGCTAGACGTTAGATGCTCTCTGCACAAACAGTCCCTGCAAACTTACGGCCACGGGAATGATTTGTAAGATGGCTTGCGGTAATTATTCAGAGCAGCACGTCATTATGTTTGCGAAAATGCAGGGGTGTAAAGATGATGCGTTGGAAAGTAGATACAACAATGATACAGAATCACAGGTATGTGATGTGTCCCAAATTCTGCCTACATACTTTGGGAAGTTCCCTTCCCTTCTGTTTTTATACCATCCACGTGTTCAAAGCTGCCTGAAGTCTTTTCACTGAGACAACCTGTGTGTTTTCAATGGAGATGTGCCCCACAGCACACAGAGGCTCCACAATATCAATATGCATAATACGTGCAAGACACAGAATTGTTAAATATTATGATTAAATATGGCCGAGCAAGGTATGAGACTAAAATATATTCACAACACGTGTTCTCCTGAAATGGCGAGCAAAGAACTATTTAGTTCTCGTACCCATTAAGGCTCAAATACTGTAAGGAACCAAAGTCTTTTGGCCAAGATACTGTGGCATATAGGTGATGATCAATGCAAGACATATGGGATAAAAAACATCAACACAATTTTGATTTCATGGGAACTTTAAAGCTTCTATATCACCTACAAAGCAAACAGGACCATCAGCGAAAAGATTGATTTTCTCTATAGAGTTATATTAATGCCTGTCACAGCTCCCACCGGGTCAGTGTCAGACGAGGAGATGAACAGCACTCTGCCTAAAGTGCCTTCGTTTACATTTTCCACAGCAAACATTCAAAGTAAGTGATGCATTTAACAGTTAAAAGGCCGGATGAGAAAACACTGTTTGCGTGTGTACAGGACAAGATCAGCAAAGAGATGAGTCGTACCGCCTTGTCCAGAGAGGTCGCCAAGATCGGAAGTCTCTCCACGTAGCTTTAAGGTCATTAAGTAGCTTTCCAGTGCTTTATTTGTTTAACCTAATACACATTTGTTTTTGGGGATATTACTAGTAGATAACAGTTATTTCTACAAGTATTTATTTGACACACAACAGGTGCTGTAACTACGTGTGTGTAAACATTTTCAATCCGAGCCCAACTTCCTGTGAGATGTCCAGGAGGAATTCTGAAACACGTGATTACTGAGAAATACTTTACGCTGACTTTGAAGAATGTATCAGGCTACTTTTCCCTTCCCTTATCCCCTCTTCCCATTCTCTTCCCTTTATCCCTCTTTGTTCCTTCTGTACTTCCCTAAAGCTCAGAGGTGCACTTTGGAAAACAAACATCTCAGAGGCCCGCTCAGTTTCCTCTAAAGAGAAGACTCAGCACTTAGTTCAGCATCGTCATCATGTCTGTCTTTTGTCCTCTTCCTCTTTTCTCTCTCTCTCTCTCATCTGTTTGGATCTCTATTATTTCCTGCCATCACACCCTACCTTAATTCTTCCCTCCTTTTTCTTCCTCCCTCCTCCCCTACAGAGGTGCGGAAGTGATGGCTTTGAAAACAAATATCCCAGAGCGCCACTTAGTTCTCCTCTCTCTCTGAAGGAAAAATCCTTCAATAACGATGTCAGATCATGTGCTGTTTGGGGAATGAGGGGTACTGACGGTGTAATAAAGAGAGAGTGATGCAAAGAGGAAAGGATGGACTTGATTGAGAGAGAGAGAGAGAGAGAGAGAGATACAGGAAGATAAATATGTAGAATTAGAGGAAAACTCTCTCAGGCTTCTAAACCATCTGTTTTATGAAGCAAATTTACTTATGTACTTCCCCTCAAGGGCCAGTGTACCAGTGTGTGTGCACACTAGCATAGAGACACCAGCTGTGTGTGTGTGGCTGGGGATTTTCTTTGTGTCACACCATTTGGTCCCCTATCCCTGTTTCCAGCTGACATCAACCTGATTTTTCTTTAAGGACTAACACAACAGAACGGCCTCAAAGTGGAGTTCAAAGGCTGTTTCCTCAATCACAAACTGAGGCTGCGGCACAGAGGATCACAGCTCCCCCGTGCCCGTTTAAACTGATCTCACCACTGAGAAATAAAGAACTGAATGGAGTAGTAAAAATGAATCCCTGAATAAACAACAATAAAACTCCTGACGCAGCGTCTCTAGCTGTGCCGGCTCCACCCTGATGCCTCTTGCTCCCCATTGTGTGGCTGGGTGAAAAAAAAAATTGGGTTCAAATGTTATAATTTGCCCTTCTCGTTACTCATCGTTCAGCCATGGAGATGTCATGGGGGAGATTAGTCATTCATGCTCATGTAATAAAAATGGGTGCCAAGCAAGGGAACTCCAATGATATTACTATGAAGGAATGAAGTCAGTGTGTGTAGGCTGCTAACACTCTGGTCCTCTTCCCAAAGTGGCTGGATTAGTCACAAACCAGCAGTGACTTCAGTCCCATCTCACTTTAATCATCACTTTAAGAGCTCACAGTAATAAATCATGTACATGATGCACAAATGATCACGCCAGCCGCCTACCTTCCTGTCCCATCGCAAAGAAATAACGAAGTACGAACCCCGTAACAGTTGGGTCATAGGGCTCAAACACAGCATCTCCTCTGCGTCTCTGCGCACCGTCCACAACATTAAGATGTGCATTCTTTTCCTTACAGATTTAAATTTGCCTTCCCAACACAGTCATAGGCTAAATAAGCACGGCTTTGTTAGTTGACGAAAGTTGGAAGAGTTGCATGCCTCGTGTCTTTGATGAAACTTTAACAGTAGCAGCATGGTGCCACAGCACTTCTTCTGTTACCCCGATTTGTTCCATTTTTGAAACCTCGTTTGCTATCTGGCTGCTGGTTTGTGTTTGAAGAAGACAGGAGAGGAACTGAAGGATTTGGTTCTTCGTTGCTTCATGTTTCCCATTTGTGATGATGTGTGAACGCCACAGTCAGCGGGGGAGTGAGATCACTGGCACAAGAACCAGTGAGCATTAAACTGGTTAAATTCACTTTCTAAAAACCAAAATGCTAGCATGATGATCTCATCAAACATGACATTTTTCTAAGTATTCAGGTTTTTCAAGAAGACACTGTTGAATGTTTGGATTTTTCAAAAGCTTAACTTGTCTATCATGAATACATTCAACTAAAGATATGGTTCATCCAAACAGGGCAGCCTGTTATACTCCACCACCACATATGGCATTAATGATTGTAGTAAGTGGAAAGATCTCATTTAAAAGGTCATCCTGAAAATGTGATGACAACTAGTGACTGGTCAAATGTGTTAACGCATATCTGTATCTGACGTGTGGCATAGCATCAACGCCAATGATGCGACAAAGTGCCCTCAGTTATTCTCTGCAGGAAATACATCACATGGAAGTGAAAAACAGCATATGACATAGAAAATATCACATTAGGACTGACCCTACGTGTTCGTAATTAATGTTTGTCAATGGATTGTTCGAGTCATTTATCAAGAAAAGAAGAGCTTGTGTTTACTGTCTTACCAAGACCCATGGACCCGTATACGGGCCCAAATTCCATGTTGTCTTTAGAGCATCATAACTCTTTGATGGTTCGACAGAAAGACTTCTTTTTTTGCATAAACTAGAGAAATAGAGATTTCCAACATGTCCAAGCTTGCCCATTTGGGAATTTTCCTTCCGTCAATAAACTAAAGCATAAAGTTGTAAAAAAAATATGGATAGTCTCTCTTTTTGCCTGGCGCATTGCTCATTCTCTCTGAGTGTATATCCATCAGTGCTCATCAGCCATCTTCGTTGGTGATGTAGAGAGTCACGTTTCCAGATCGGACACTCCAGCAGCCGCAGCCTTCGAAGGCCATGTTTGAAGGCTGATTGCGTCACAGAAGCGCATCAAAGGTAGTCCCAATTTGAGGGCTCTTTCAGATGCGGCCAACAAATGCGTCCTCTGTCTCTCCGGCATCTTGGGATGCACCCATTGCATCCCAAGATGCATTGCGCACTAATTCAAAGGAAATGGCAGACTTTTAAATGGCCGAGGAATACACTTTAAAATGTAAACATTTTTGGGTTCAGCTCAATCGAATAGCAAGAGTTACGCATTTTTAAGAAAACGGAAGGGCTCTTAAAACAAATTATCTTTAAAATAATGGGTTAAGTTATGCAATGTTAGTTATGCTAGGTATTAGCCCGCTAGCTACCTGTTGCTAGGCGACAGGAGTGTCGTTTGGTGATGCAAGGGTAGACCAGACCGTCTCATTTCAGTTGGGCTTTCACGTCTACGCAGGCTTTGAATGGAGCATCCTCGGTGGACCGCCTCCTTTGACGGCTGGAGCCCGTGGATTGGGACACAGCTTCTGACTGGCTCCAGTAAGTGCCATCAGCCTGTGTGTTGTTCAGTGATATGGGAGAAGCAGAGGAGTACCAGAGCAGAACGAGATGACAGAGAGAGAGGAGAGAAGTTTTTCAAAGTTTAGTCTTTATATAAAAAGAAAAAAAACGGCAAAAAAGAGGTATAATACAGCTGAGGCTTTGCAATTGATTTCTGACGGAGGACATGTGGACTAAAATT
The DNA here is from genome assembly GCF_022749685.1 of Semicossyphus pulcher. NCBI lineage: Eukaryota > Metazoa > Chordata > Actinopteri > Labriformes > Labridae > Semicossyphus > Semicossyphus pulcher. Next base: position 33,252,482 of record NW_027211693.1, on the reverse strand, counting down.
CCGACAACTCTGCGCCCGACAAGGAAATGCACTGGCAGGGAAAAAAAGACAAATCCGGGCAAAAAAACACATGAAGACTCAACTCAAAAGAATGGGCATAATTCATGAACAGTAGGAGCTAGAAGCTACTGCCTAACACTTGTGCACTTTTCAACATTGAGTTGTTTATGTTATTTTCTTGATCATTTGGTTTGCTGTGTGGTTTCCAATAAAATGTGCAAAAATTCAAGTTTTGCTTTTATAGGCTGATATTCCGTATTATAGTGTAGTGAACTCTCTATTGAGTGACATGTACAGTTAGCTGAGGTTGTGCTGATTCTGGGAGTGTGACACTTGATGATACTGTGAAAAATGAAACTTTATGAGGCAAAATACAAAGACTTATGTGGGTCTCAGAGGGTTAAGGATGTGCTGTTCCTCTGTTTTATACCACTGCTTCTATTCTGTAGGATTGTAAAAGTAGCTATCTGAAGACTGTAGGCTCTGTGATTTTGTTCTCTTTATTATCAATATTAATAAAGACTAAGATAAGATAGACACTTTTGTATATAAATAATAATTGGTTAATTGATTGACATTTTGATGGATTACATTACTGACTGTTGCTCAGTGATAGCGTCGGTCATCTCTCAATCGTAAGGTTGGTGGTGTGATCCCTGACTGCTACAGTCACATGTCGAAGTGTCCTTGGGCAAGACACTGAACCAAAATTGCTCCCGAAGGCGTAGCCTTTGGTGTATGAGTGGGCGTAGATCCTGAGTTGAAATTGGCACTTTGCCATCAGTGTGTGAATGCAACATCCCAGCTAGCAGGGAACGTTCCCATAACATGGGCCTACATAACCTACAAGTTCTAATTACGTTTGAAATAAAACGTTTTAATCTAATATTCAAAGAACGTTTTAAGGATGTTTCTCATTTCAAATAAAGTTCTTGTAACATTAAAACTTAAACTAAGACAAAACGTTTTAATGTCAACATTGTGAAGATCTTTTCAGGATGTTATTGAGGCCTGGGACGTCAGAACGCCTTTTATAAAACATTTGCTCAATGTTACATAAAAACAAAGGTAGAACATGCTCACTGCAACATGCTGAGGATCCTTTCAGGATGTTAGTACAGCCTGAACTATCAGAACGTGGTTTATAAAATGCTCCTGAAATGTGATTTGAACATTCTCACTGCAACGTTCTGAAAGCGTTTTCAGAGAACGTTCACATTGCACGTAACATTCTCAGAACGTTCTTATAGCAAAACAATTCTAGCTGGGATGTAGTGTAAAAGCACCTTTAGTGTATCATTTAGTCACAACTGCCAGATCCTGCCAATTTAATCCTACTGACTTCCATGTTCAAATCTGTTGAGCACCAGGTAATAGCACACAAGAAAATCTGATCTTAACTGATAACATTAATATCAAAGTCTTCATATCGCTGTACTCATTTGCCACAAACAGGGCAGAGGTTCTCGTATCACAGGGCTTGTTCTGTGAGTTTCTGTATTATTCCTCAGTAAATCTTCAGGTGATGAGCTGTTTCTATTATCACTGTCAGAGCATGATGCATCACCAATCAACACGCTGCAGTCTGAGGTGCAAAGGGAGGCAGAATCCCTCGGCTGGAATTGTTTCAGCTCGGGATGAAGTTAATTTCCCCTTAAATAGCTTCAGAGTTAAGTAAACAACCTAATCTGCGTCACTGTCACGCTCATATTTTTGAAATCTAATGCTTCATTTAAGTTTTGGCATGTCTACAGTGAGAGTTATACAAACCTGAGGCACCGTTTTACCGTGGCAGAGATGCCTTCAGCCCATTATTATCTTCATATTGCTCTTAGCTGCCACGACATGTTTGTGTCATTGGAAACCCCAGAAGTCGTTTTAAACAGTGTTCATGACTGTTTTTCATCAAAATCTAAAAGAAGCTTTTATGGAAATGCAACTTGACTATAATCTTTCCTAATTGTTTGTTCCTGGAAGACCTCTACATTAAACCAGCCACAATCAAGAAACACTGTGTCCTACAGACAGAAAGACAATGGGTTTTAACTGTGCTGGGTCTGTAAAGTCTCACTGTCTATTGCAGCCAATATTACCTTTATGTAATCTGGTACACACCTTCGTAACCCCAAAGAGTTGTGTTCTAATAGAAGCATGTTTTAGGCCACAGCCAGATGTACACAGATTAAAGCCTAATTTATACTAGCTACTTTAGTAATGTATAAGTGACCTTAGTATTAAATGTTATAACAATTTGAAGAGACAGGAGCTGGAGATGGAGAGCAAGAGGCTGAAGAACGACCTGAATGAGTTGAGGAAGATCTCTGAGCGAGTGCCTCAGAACATCTCATCCAATGAGCTGCAGGACAGCTACAACCTGCTGCTCAGCCAGCTCAAAGCAGCCAACAAGGACCTGGACACCTACAAGGAGGAGGTGCTTCTTCTGCATAAGCAGATTGTCAGCACGGCCCAGCTGCTGGAGAAGAATGACCACATGAACAGCAACAACGTCCCCGAAGTGAACAGCAGCAAGGAGCCGGTGAACAAAGAGGAGGCAGTCAAACTTATGCTTCTGGCTGGCCAACACCGGCCGCCTGTCTGAAGCAGTACAGCAGAGACGAGGCCTTCATGACGCAGAACACCAGCAAACAAAACGAACACTGTCTGAATAACTTCGACCTGGCAGAGTACCGACAGGTGCTCAGCAACCTCTCCATCCAGATCTACCAGCAGCTCATCAAGGTGGCCGAGGCCATCATCCAGCCCATGATTGTGTCGGTCATGTTGGTGAGTGAGAGCATCTCCAGCCTGGCGAGGGTCAAGCCAAGGGGCTACAGGAACCGTTCGTCCAGCATGGAGACAGTGGGCCCACTAGCTACACCCTGGAGGCTCTGACCCGACAGCTGGGACAGTTTGAAGGCATCGTGCGGGAGCAGGGCCTGGACTCAGAGATCGTGGGTCAGATTGTCCGCCAGCTGTTCCACTGCATCAACGCCGTCATTAAATGTTGAATACTGGCATTATCATTATTTTGTATTATTATTCAACCAAGAGCAACTGATCTGAGTGGATCATGTTGGAGTTGAAGCTTGTAAATGTTGGACATCCTATAACCGAATCCTGTTCAGGGTCGCGGAGGGCTGTCATTGGGCGAGAGGCGGGGTTACACCCTGGACTTGTTCGCCAGTCAACCATAGGGCTGACACATAGACCCTGTTCACATTTGGTATTACGCATCTGTCCTTGGTGATCTGATCACAAGTGGTCAGCTCTAAGCCTGCAGTTCACACCTGACTTTAACGAGCCCCTCGAATGCTTCTTCAGTGACCACTTGTGATCGGATCTCACTTTCCCGCTCTGTATGCAATAAACACGGAGGCTCAGTCTCCTTCATGAAACGTATCATAAAACAATATAAAACATCATGTAAAGAAAATGTGATGCAGACTCGCAGGACAGAGAGGGGGAGAGCGGCTGCGCACGAGCACAGAGGGAGGGGTGGGGGGGTGGCTGTTGAACTAGAGGGAACTTTTTGATCATGAAGCCTGATGTTCCTCCTCAGCTCTGTGTTAATCAAATATATGATACACATCAGACTGGAGTCTCTGTTAACAGTCAGAAAGACAGATCCACGCAACTTTATACTGTAACTGTGCGCGAAATATACGGGACAGATCGCGATTGCTATTACGCCAGGAGCAGAGCCTGAAACACACACAGATCTGTGTCCTGCTCCTGTATCATATCTCGCTCCGTCTCTCTCCCTGGGTCACTTCGGGATTGTTCTGTATTAAAAAATTAAATGATCTCTTTCAGAATTAACCCAGACACGATCTGTCTGTGTTTCCGTGCACACTCCGCTCTCATGCATAAACCCTTTTACACAGCTGGAGTGACATGACACAAATAAAAAAACGATTTTCAGGAGACACAGCGGAGAAATGTTAAATCAGACAGGAATGAAAGGAGAGGTCTCCATGCATCCACGTAATCGTTGCCGTGGATATGGGAAGAGTTGGCGGTGCTTCATGTGGCCCAGGACACACGTGCGTTCACACTACCAGACGTATGGGGATAAATGCGTCTCAGAACACCTCCGTATGTGGCCTGAGTGATCGGATCTGAATGCGTCTTTAATTCGTCCTGGGAGCGTTCAGACCTGAAGTTAAGGCTGTCCACTTGTGATCCGATCACGAAAAGCACATGTTGATACCAGATCTGAACAGCCTCATAGAGACAGACAACCTTTCACACTCACACTCACGGGCAATTTAGAGTCACCAATGAACCTATAGAGCATGTCTTTGGACTGTGGGAGGAAGCCGGAGTATTCGGAAAAAGGCCCCCTACATCCAAACTGGGATTAGAACTAGGAACCTTCCATCTGTGAGGTGGCACCACCATGCAGCCCCCTGACACAAAATGCCCAACTGAATTTAGTTTGCTGCTGCTTGCTTGGTGTAGTTGAGTTTCAGAGTCCTCCATACTTCAGGTGTAATGCTGCCAAACAGACCAATCAGAGTCTCTACAGTCTGCATCACCACGATGTTTGGCAACATTAGCACATCAGGCTACAAGTTTTTATTTTCCCACAATTCTGTTTTTACAAAAGCACCCAAACTCCTCGGAGGAGGCTTGTTGTCAATGATGGAGCACTTTGAAACAAGTAACCCCTTGATCCCACAGGATCCGTCTGCGGCACGTTTCTGGTCCATCAACGGCGCGAGCCCTCGCCCACAGGAAGCGTGTCTGGTCCGCAGCGCAGCGGAGCGCTGGCCCAAGCAGCTGGATTCGCGAGATCACAAGATCGCGGTAGAACTACATTGTAGTGCGAGAATTGAGAAATTACGCGATAACATCAATGTGAAACAGAGCAACACACAAACAACAGTTCAGTTTGCACATCTGAGGTTGATTATCTGCTCATTTGGAAATCATTTCATGATTTTTGTGCTTCTACCATGGCTGAGTACACTACTTCATTAAAAGTGTTCTTTTTTCGAGATTTCACTGTGTTGATCTTAAAATAAATAGAAAAAAAACAGGAGTCTGTACCGGTCTGTACATGGTGTTTTATTTTGAAATGACCGGATGCTGAATGCTGCTTTCTGTGTGACTTCCTGTTTGGAATGATGTGCTCTGTTCAGCTTGACGCGTGCTTGAAGCGGCCTCCATCAAAAATAGACCCGGCGCGTATCTTTAGTGGAGCAGAGGGGAGACACACTTCTGGGACACGCCGGAGATGGGCGCGGCGCGTGCTGTGGAATCTCAATCATTGACTTGAATGGGCGTGATCGACTCCGGAGGTCGCGGCGCAGACGGAACGCGCCGGAGACGGATGCTGTGGAATCGAAGGGTAAGATCCAGGTGTTACAAAAGCCCATAGGCACCACTTATCAGCTTTTTAGTAACAGCACAGGTGGGTATACTGTATAAGAAACAGGAAAGGTTGCACCCTAATCAATGCATTTTCTCCCTCTGTCGCCCTCCCTCCCTCTCTCTTGCTCTGTTTTCCCCTGATAACGAGTCATTTCCAGTTGTTTTGTCGAGATCTCGACATATTTATCTTGATAAAACAGGATGATTTTCTGGTGACCAAGACAATAAAATAAAACACGGGTCTCTGTGATAGCAGAACATGACATGTCATGCTGCCATTGCCCGCACTAATGAGGTAAGTGAAGCCTGTTTCTGTTTGTTTTGTGCCTTTGCCACTCTGTAAAAATAAAAAGTATGGATGCATGTCGGCTTAGGGCTTCCGTATCAGAGGGCTATAGGGCAATTCAAGTAACCGAGATTTAATTTTAAAAATATATTTTGACCAATTATCAGGAGTGTTTTTAATTTCCATCGATCACAGAGCTCAAGGAGGCTTTGGCAGCACAACACAGTCGTTACGGACACCACTTCAGCCAGAATAATTTGGGAATTCACTTTATTTTGTCTGCAGCCCTCGTCTGTTCCCAGTCCAGCTGTAGAGAGACGAGCCCAGAATCCTGATGAAAGCCGGACTGTGTAGACCGGGGACTCAGGATCATTAAAACACGTCATCTTTGTAGACCCCACTTCATAGCCACTGTGACTGTAAATGAGCTCAGAATGCTTTAGCTTAGCATGTTTTGAAGTTATGAGTCTGATAAGCTTTCGCTGATTATGAAGTAATGAGAATGATATCATCAATTATCAGTCTGAGATGAACAGAGCTATTTTAACAGCTTCATTTGTGTTTTGGTAAGAGCAGCATTCTGGATTTATTGCAGAGATAAGTCATCATTGACTTGTTACTGTCTGAGGATATGAGCTTATTTTACAAGAGTATTAAAGAGTCACATGTAATCTCCGAAAGAGAAAAAAACAGGAGCAGCGGTTTATTTTTATTTGTCGTTTAGATTTCAATGATCATTTTACAGTTTATTGTGTCAGGCACACAGAAAATGTCTATCACCGGCACAACTAGCCCACAGCACGGCACTTATACACACTGTGTTTACATTGTTTACGGCAGTGTTACAGGGGTTTATTGAAGGAATAAATCATGTGTTGGTCTGCTGTTTTATTAGATGATTAGCTTTTTATTGTGCGGGTATTAATTCTCTATAGGGCCACAAAACAGTGTGAGTTAGGACACGGCCCCTTGCTGTGGCAGTCTCTGCGTGTGTGTCTTTGTGTATTTGTGTGTGGACATATCCCCTAAAGCTTTATTAGTATCTATGATGGACAATACAACAAGCTCAGCAGCATTAAAACAGAGCGGTGGACTGATTCCCTCAATGAGCCATTTCCTCTTGTCATAGTGAGTCACTTTTTATTTCTATTTTTAATGTTGTGTTTTGATTTTCCTGGCTGACGGTCTCTTTCCTTTTTAGACTGTTTGCTTCATCTGAGCGTCAAGTTTGTTTCTTTTTCTTTGGATTGTCACTTATCTTTTAAGTTGTATCTGTAGTCATCCATCTTTTCTTTGTTTGTTCAGTCATAGTAGATTACTGTTTACTCACAACACTTGCAGAGAGCGGAAAAGCAGCCGCTTAGCTCCGCCCACCTTCTCTGGCAGACCAACCACTGCTGGGTGATGGAAAACGCATCACTAACGTAATTCTTTAAATGCAAAGGCTTTCATCAGTTGGCCATAGGCTCGATCAGCATTGCGTTACCTCATTCAGAGATAGATAGGCATTTAACAGACATTTATTTAAATGATACCTTTAAATGACGATAATGCAATTTCAACTTAAAATCTGTTATTTGGGGATCAAACATGTTTTCATTTTGATGATTTAGCCAAAATAAGAGTAAGAGGAAGTATTAAATGCCATGTAAATCTCATAAATAATATAAACAATAATACTCATAATAATTAACACAGTAAAACATATACTGTATATTCAAGTTATTTCTCGATAACAGATGAGGTGGTGTTCTCCCGAAATGGCACTAACTGTATTTAACCCTCCGACTTCGTCTTAATTCCCATCCTAATTGGTTGTTAAGGACAAAAATGTCCACCTCCCATAAAACTACATAAAAAATACAGATTAATATATTTTTTCTACTTTTTTCTGCATAAATCTCTCAAACAACTTCAGTCCTTCTCAAAACTAAACATTCAATAATTTTGAGAAGTTTTTAACCCTTTAAATGCCTGTTTGATTACTCGATATCACTGTTATTATTTATGAAAAAAAGCAAAAAAATTAGCTATTTTCCATATAACAAATGTTGGGTGGCTGGGGCATTTTTTTTTTATCAGTCTTGGATATGTCAAGGATTAACCAAAATATTGACTTTGATGCATTATTAGTTTTTGTGTAGCATCAGATTTAAAATTTACTACCCTATTTAGACATTATGGACAAAAATGTCCACTTACAAGAACTGCTATAAAAATAGTACAGATTAATATTTTTTTTCTGCTTTTTGGGTTAAATCTTTTGATCAACTTCAGTCCTGATCAAAACTATCAAATATTGAATAATTATCAGGATTTTAACCCTTTAAATGCCAGTTTGAAAAATGAAAATCATATTTCTTGTGAAATAACACACAAAAAATGGGCTATTTTCCATATAACAAATGTTGGGTGGCTGGGGCATTTTTGTTTAATCAGTCTTGGATATGTCAAGGATTAACCAAAATATTGACTTTGATGCATTATTAGTTTTTGTGTAGCATCAGATTTAAAATTTACTACCCTATCTAAAAGTTAAGGACATAAAAATGTCCCATTAACTCCCATTCAAACCACATTTTTTTTATCTCAAAGCCATTACTGATTATAATCATGCATTCTGTAATGTTAGGGTTTCATTTTTGAGAAAAATAGTAAAATCTGTCATTTTTACTGTTCACCTCTAAAATCAGCCATTTACTCATTATAGGCCTATGCATACAATTCTTGTTATTTCTTGGTGATAAAACCTATGTAAAATACTGCAGTAATACTATTTCCGCTTTTTTTCCACGTTTCCACTGAAATAATTTTTAAATCAGCATCAGATCTTTCAATTCTTATTTATTTTACATATTTGAACATTCAAATTGAACATTCAAAACAGAACAATATGTTACAAAAAATAAAATGGATGTACAAATGATGAAAATAAACTGTGTGTGTGCATGTGTGCAGAAAAAAGATGGATGTGCAAATTATGTAAACAAACTATATACATTTTAACTTTTAGAACAATTTATAGAACAAAAAGTGTGTGTGTGTGTGTGTGTGTGTGTGTGTGTGTGTGTGTGCACCGTCAGCAGCTCCAGCAGCTCCAAAAAGAGGGGGCTGTGCTCAATTTGCACAGGAAAAAAAATCTACACCTGTTGCATCAGGTGTGACAACTTTGTGTGCAAAGAGCACACAGTCTCATGCTGCAAGTTCTGCTGGGAGGACTAATCTTGCCTCCACACACACACGCGCACACGCACGCATGCACGCACGCACGCACGCACGCACACACACACACACACACACACACACACTTTTTGTTCTATAAATTGTTTTATATATATATTATTTTTTGTAACATATTGTTCTGTTTTGAATGTTCAATTTGAATGTTCAAATATGTAAAATAAATAAGAATTGAAAGATCTGGGGCGCTGTTTAGCTCAGTTGGTATAGCAGGCGCCCCATGTACAGAGGCTGCAGTCCTCATCACACTGATCGCAGGTTCGACTCCCAGTCTGCCGATCATTTGGTGCATGTCATCCCCCACTCTCTACTCCCAACATTTCCTGTCTATCTTCAACTGTCCTATAAATAAAGCCAAAGGCCAAAAAATAATCTTTAAAAAAGAATTGAAAGATCTGATGCTGATTTAAAAATTATTTCAGTGGAAACGTGGAAAAAAAGCGGAAATAGTATTACTGCAGTATTTTACATAGGTTTTATCACCAAGAAATAACAAGAATTGTATGCATAGGCCTATAATGAGTAAATGGCTGATTTTAGAGGTGAACAGTAAAAATGACAGATTTTACTATTTTTCTCAAAAATGAAACCCTAACATTACAGAATGCATGATTATAATCAGTAATGGCTTTGAGATAAAAAAATGTGGTTTGAATGGGAGTTAATGGGACATTTTTGTCCTTAACTTTTAAACAGGGTAGTAAATTTTAAATCTGATGCTACACAAAAACTAATAATGCATCAACGTCAATATTTTGGTTAATCCTTGACATATCCAAGACCGATTAAACAAAAATGCCCCAGCCACCCAACATTTGTTATATGGAAAATAGCCCATTTTTTGTGTGTTATTTCACAAGAAATATGATTTTCATTTTTCAAACTGGCATTTAAAGGGTTAAAATCCTGATAATTATTCAATATTTGATAGTTTTGATCAGGACTGAAGTTGATCAAAAGATTTAACCCAAAAAGCAGAAAAAAAATATTAATCTGTACTATTTTTATAGCAGTTCTTGTAAGTGGACATTTTTGTCCATAATGTCTAAATAGGGTAGTAAATTTTAAATCTGATGCTACACAAAAACTAATAATGCATCAAAGTCAATATTTTGGTTAATCCTTTACATATCCAAGACTGATAAAAAAAAAATGCCCCAGCCACCCAACATTTGTAATATGGAAAATAGCTCATTTTTTGTGTTATTTCACAAGAAATATGATTTTCATGTTTTCAAACTGGCAATTAAAGGGTTAAAATCCTGATAATTATTCAATATTTGATAGTTTTGATCAGGACTGAAGTTGATCAAAAGATTTAACCCAAAAAGCGGAAAAAAAATATTAATCTGTATTTTTATAGCAGTTCTTGTAAGTGGACATTTTTGTCCATAACGTCTAAATAGGGTAGTAAATTTATATCACAGTGTTCTATTGGTCTATAGAAAAATGTATATTTGAATTCCAAAATTCCATACTTCCAAAATGTTGTAACAAAAAATTGTGCCATGTGCATTAACACAGGCAAAATGGTGGCCAGACGACAAAAAAAACTTGCAAAAAATGGACAATAATGTCCTAAGAGCCTCAGAGGGTTAAGTCACTGAAAAACTCAGAAAACTCTTTAACTAAAATAGAATCAAATTAAAGTCCTGTGCGCCTGCAGCCGGGAGCAAAACGATGGACCACTTCCATGATCAGTGTCCAACCCAGCAGCTCTGCTGAGCCTAAACACAACTGTGCAGCCATTGATTTGGCTGCAGGACACAAACAAATTCACTTGCTAGATTCTCCTGCTGTCGAGTTCCTCTGTTTCTCTTTGTCCAGTCTTACAATTTTTGATTCAATCTTCTTGTATTCATGTCTTCTCACAAACACCATCTGTATAATCCTGTGAATAACTGCCGTAGACCCACAGAACACAAAAATGAACACGTTAAGCATCCAACAGAGAGCCTCTACAGGCTGTGCAGTTTACAGTTTAAACAGCAAAATGACTGTAATGCATTTTTATATTAAATAAATACACAACCACTTACAAAGCAATACACGCTGAAGTACAAGCACTCACTTTTTAGATATGCACAGCTTTTTCAGCTAAACCTAAAGGAAGGAAGCACGCACGCACAGACACACACACACACACACGCAGTCTCCCACTCAGCAAGTCACTCTGCCGACCTATAATGATGTGCAATTATTGGCTGCAGGCATCCGGAGAAGTAGCAAATGTGTTTATGTGTATATGCGAGTTAGAGTGTAAATGATGTGAAGTCAAGCTTCAGGTTTTTACACAAAGACAGGAAACTGATACAAACCAGGAACAAGAACAGACTTTGTGCATGTTGGCCAGCGTATGCGCCCTTCACTACCCACACAGTTTTTAATAAACGATGAGTATGAAGTGTTTTGTGGTTACAGTGCTACAGATAATTTAACAGTGTTTGTAATGTTTCTGTTGGCTTTATTTATAGCTTGACAGTAGAAATGACCAAAAGCAAAAGAGCCCAATTCATCAACTCTGGGCCTCGAAACAAACATATGATGATATGTATTTTTATATTTAAAGGTGTAATAAGTAGTCAACAACACATTCAAACTGGGCCCCTCCTCCTGGGCTCTTCGTCACTAGAAACTCACTCTCACTCTCTCGTGCGAGAACACGCCCACCCCGTTGAGCTAACTGACAGCATCACAGTTACCATTGCACTAGCATGCTAACCACCGGTTAGCTTGTCCTACCCAGTTTGAGCCACCTACCTGTCCAACAGAAAGAAGGCCAACTCTGCATCGCTTTCGCCCTGTTCGCCGGTCTGAATGGGGCCCAGCTGCTTATTTGAACCACTCCCACACTCACCTGTACGCTGTGATTGGCTCAGGGAACCACAACAGCGCCCCTCCTGGAAACAACAGAATAGATGCAGACGGAAGGGTCTCACAAGGGTCTGCACACACACTCACCAACACACGTATAGAGGCCCATAAGTGATGATTTATATTATATAGTTGTAAAAGTCTATATTTTATGTTCTAGCAAAATCCTACTTATTATACCATTAAGGAGTATCCTGATAATGAAGGAAGAATAAAGACAACCAGACGGTTCATTAGTCAAACTTTTAAAATATTCAATTTCCATGTTTTAAAGTTTTCTATCACATATTTCCAGAGATGTAGTTTTTCTTTCAGTTAAGGTGATTAAACTAGTTAAACACTCAGAACGTCTTCATCTGCTATTATTCACTTTTGAAATATCCAGACCACTCCAATATAGTTGAGGTTGCATTACCTTTTGTCAACAGTTTCCTCAACTTTGGAGGAGAATGCTACTTTCAACAAGTCTTTTGTGGCTCTTTGTGAGCTCACTTTTTCTCTCTCTTAGGAAAGGAGCATCACATGCAAGCTAAAAATACTAACTGCCAGTGATCACGTTTGTTTTCACTGTTTCATAGGCTATAAGGTTTATAAACTTTATCAACTTAGATTTAACCACGATCCTAGATGAGATGATTTTATCGCCCAGCCTTAATTTGAATGAATTTCTCATCAGTATTATTTTTTAACCCAACCATCCTGTTGCTGCTGTAGTGTCACTTTAATGACAAGCTAACACCTGACTCCTGAGCTATGCTTTTGTAGGGCTAATGTTTTGCCCTTCTGATCTAGCCTTTAAGACTGCATGCCTCTGGAGGCTTGGCACTTGGTTTTACAGGGGGACCTGTGTTCCTTGGAGGATTTACCGCCTTAAGGACAAACTCGGGGAACTAATGTCCCTTCTCTGGCTGTTGCGTGCATGTGCTTTTCAGAGGAAGAAGAACAACACTCCATTACAACAAAAATGCCAGAGAAATGGCTCTTAAGTAAAAGCTAAAATTAGAAGCACAATGTACTTTATTATCTACCATATAAGTGTTCAGATTTTGTACAAATGTTCCCTGAGTGTGAATGTGTGGAGGAATACAAAGTGAAACAATATGAGACCCGACAGCAGCCAGAACTATGAGAGAATATGAGAAAGAGAGGCAGAGAGCAACAGCAAGCGAGATGTATGTATATGTAAGGCAGACAGATGGCACAGTGAAACAGCTCATTGCTTCCCTTTACATTGTGACCTTGAAGAGCCTTTGTGCGTGACTGCTTGTGTGTGAAAGAGAGTGTGTGTGTTTGTGTTTGTATGGTAGAGAGAGTGAAAGAGAGTGTGTTTGTGTGTTCAAGGGGGATTGAAATGGAACACTTCATTTCGCTCTCCTTCGCCTTATTGGGTGAAATTGGTTTGTATTGTGGAAGATGATGGTTTTCTCACATTGCACATGTCACATGTCACACACACACACACGAGCAGACTCGTACATTTGCACATGTAGAGTAGCATTTTGAAATGCATAGATACCACACAGGTTCTGATATACACTACCAGTCAAAAGTTTGGACACATTTTCTCACACAAGTGAATGGGAAAGTGTGTCTAAACTTTTGACTGGTAGTGTACACATCAACAGACACTTGCACAGTGTAAGAACGTCACATGGCGATGGTTCTTTACATAACGTAAACCGAATAAGAGACATAACATCAGCCTCCATGTTGACTTATTTTGTGTATTGCAACAAAAATCTACATTTTCTGGAAATTGACGGCCTTTTGTCGAAATTTCAAAGCAATGTCTTTTAAAACAGTTCTTCAAGGATTTGTGCAATAATTTGCTTATGCATGCAAAACCTGTCTTGCCTTGTTAATTCTATTATAGATTTAAATACATTCTTGTTTACCTAGACTAGCTGCTTCATGTTGTTCTTCTCAGCTCGTAGAAACTGCAGGTGTTGAATGAAATCACCCATAAAATGCAACATACCTACACAGCAGTGGGGATTTTGATAGGGCGAATAAGGAACCTCTGCAACATTCTGTATTTGAATCTAGTTCAAAAATAGTCGACAGGGCTTGGGTGAAAAAAGGCAGAAGGAGACCATACATAAACTATGCAGCGCCAGAATAAGCTTTCCAAACAGAGCCGGAGTCTTTTCCTCGCTTCATGCATTCACACATTAAAATTGTAACAGTGGGAAATCTAATGTAGCAGTCATTTATATTTCATTACATTGAGTACATTTGTTTAACACATTTCTCCATATTTATAAGGTCTCTCTTTAATCCCCAAGCTGCAAACAAAAGCAGACGGTTACGTTCCTCAATGGCCTTTGTGTTTTACTTGATGGCAAAGCAGACTTTCTGTGGCATTTGTGCAAACAGAAGTGCAGTATAAAGGCTTCTGAGCTTCAGCAGTAAGATAGCGGCAGGCTATTCTTCCATTCAGACTCTTATTCACATTTGTTTTGAGTCTGATAAATGTATATAAGTGCTCATTTAGATCACTGAAACAGTTCAGAATACCATCTTCTTATGCCTACAATGGGTACTTCAAGTCCTATGGTGTGCCTTGAGACTGTCTTCACTGCTTGCACGGTATCATTAAATTATAATTCAGCTCACTTAAAATCTCAGAATGTCTTTTTATGTCAGCGTTTTAGTCATCTTCTTGCATTTTATGCTATTTCTAAAAACACCAGACTATTAAACTTCAGCAATTAAATATTGCACTTGCATATTGTTGGAGGGTTTGCAAGAGAAATCAAAAGATATGTTAAAAATCCAGAGCAGAGAAGGGTTAGAAAGACTTTTACCCTATTATATATCAAGCGGCTAAAACATTAGCTACTTCAATTCCCATAATTGAACCATAGACTGTAACACCCAAGACTAACTGATCAGCTATCTAATATTATAAATAATATTATGTTTCAGTATAACAATGTTATTCTTAGTTGATGCTATTATGAATGTGTTTTTGTTAGAACCACTCTGTGTAAAATAACACTGGCCAAAGACTTCACTTTATTGCCGTATCATACACTATGTAAGCTGAACAACTGGCTGCATTTCCCCGCTGCATTTGGCTCACTTTGTCCCATAGCCAGCCTTTTTGTAGCTTGCTCTGATGAACTTAGTTGGTGTTGGTTGTGTACTTTTATTCAGGAATGCCCTGAATGTATGTGTCAGTTGCCCCTTTTACACTGCCACTTGAAGGTGGGATTATTGCGCCTTAAAACGCACAGAGGCTGAATGGTGGGGCAAAGTCGTTCTGCCTCTGAGCCGGCATCAGAGGCAGTAACAGAGGGGAAACGGCGTCAGTAGACAGTGTAGCTGGCTGGGTAGCACATCGCAGTGTGTGTGTGTAGGTGAAGTACGCGCTGTTTGTTTACACCTCGTGCAAGTTTTGCTTCCGCAATGCCGAAATGCTTTGTAAAACACACACTGGGAGCGGCTTTATGCCGGTGTTGTGTGGTCCAATGTAAAATGGCAAAGGCGGCATGACTGCGGAACTTCGTTATGGCGCCTTGGCGGAACTGCAGTGTAAAAAGGGTTTTTGTCAAATAAACCCAGGCTTGCATGTCTGTCCATAGGTGTCAGCAGAAGGATTGATAAGATGCAGAAGTGCCTCTGTCTGCTTCACAGACATGCATTAGCAATGTTTACTGATCCTTAGTAGGCTTGCCGCGGTAGTCTGTGTAACACGGTGTTCAGGCACCCACTGATTGCATAACTTCCTCACCGCCCCCAATGCATTTCGCCTCTTTCGGGCGTGTAGAAATAAAACCCAGATTTCATTTTCACATATCAGCGTGCTTTCAACACTGATGAAAACAAATCTTTCAAAGACCTCCTACCCCCGACCGGCCGTATGAAGAACCAGGGCCATCCCGGCTGCCTACACCTGTGTCCGAAGTGAGCTGCAACAGGCCATCCAGGAGTCGAGCAAATCTCCCTACACTATTAAAACTGATGTGTTAATATCAACACAAGTGTCAATTCTCAACACACTGATGTGTCTATATAGGGACACACATTTTGTGTTACTTTTAACACAACTTCTGTGTTGAAAGTTTTTACACAATCATGTGTAGACTTTCAAACACAGTGATTGTGTCAAATATAACACAATACATGTTGTCCCCATATCGACCTATTATGTTAAAAACATATTTTTTTAACAGTCATGGCCATGAACATATTTCATGAATACAAATTTAAATGCATGTGGTCATCAACTTTCACATACATAACCTTAACATAATGTTCCATATGACACTTCTTTAAACACATTCATGAGGGCAAATATATATAAGATACTTAAATATAATGGTACTAAATAAAATTGGTCATGTGGTCATTATATAACAAAATACCCTCAAAGAGGTTACCAACAAACATTCTGTATGAAATTTGTTATCTGCTCATTAACATAAACAACTATTTATCACATAAACAAAATATGCACCAGATTCTAAAATGTATTATTTCCACAATTGAAAGAATTAAGTAAACTCGGTCTCCCTGAAAAAATGACAATAGGTAAACAGTCCGACAGCTGCGAAGGACGAGAAATGTCATATAATGTTCATTATACAGTATCACAAAATACATGAGCCATTCAGTCTAAAATGTTTTCAACCAACACTCTCTGCAACAAACAATTGGAAAGTCTGATAAGGCATGAAACGTTTCTGAGATGCTGGACAAGCTTCCTGACTTCTCCAATTACAGACTTTGGGCACACATACATGGTTTACTTATGACATAGCCTGGAGCTTGGAGATGAGCTCAATAACTTTAGATCCTGTCTTACAAGAAACAGGCATCTCATAAATATGCTCCAGGAAAGAGAAGACAGACTGCAGCTGGATAGGGTACACAAGGTTGATGACCAAATACATCTTGAGTAGCTTGTCAACTGTGCAGGTCAGCCCTTCATCTCCAAGCGGAACAGCAATCTTGTCATTTCTTGTAACAATCACACACTGATGGGCAGCTCCACCAGGGTGGCCAAGGCACGGGATGTAAGGTTGGTGGGCCGTCACTGATGAATCAGGATTCTCGAGCAGGCTGTAACACAAAAGGTTTAAAATACTACATTAAGAAACCAGCACAAGGAGAGTATCGTAACACAAAATCAGAAGGTTCACTAAAGTGTACGAGACCAGGATGTGAATTAAACAGCCATGCAACCAAAAAGCCATTAGGACACAAACAACTCACTGGTGCAAAGTCCATGAGGTAGGAAATGGCTGATTTCACACTGCAGTGAAACCGCCCCTCGTCCTGATGCAGTTGGTGCATAAAAGTTACAAGTGCATGTTCCCCACATCTTCCTGAATGCAACCCAACATACCATCACTGTCATTCCCGGAGGTTGAAGGATTTGCCATATCCTCAGATATCTCCGGTAACGTTCCCTGTCTCACAACTGACAGTGGGAGCAACATTAAAGCGGCTGTTCGTATCTTGGGCTGGCCCTAGTTAAGCTGCTTTGGACACAACCTGAACCTCGTTGTGACCAACACCATCGACGAGTCCGAGAAAGCATGCACAGACCGTGCCCTGGCAGTTTGTCGCACATTAAATGGGATGTTTTCTCACAGCTGGAGAAGAGGACAGGAGCTGCAGAAAGCCCAGGTCGAGCTTGGTCTCCCAGAGCACTCGCTGGTGGTGGTGAGTTTATTATTAGTTAATGTGGGGACAAAACAAATGTTAATAAGACAAAATAGAAGGAAATGGGGGTTTGGTGCCTTTCCACTTTGATTTAGCTACTATTTAAGCTATAATTGTACACACTACACCCTGGCATTATTTTTAAAATTAAGGTTGGCAAAATTGTGTGTTTATTTTCACCCAGGACTGTGCAACTCACTCGGGCTCCAAACAAAAAATGATGTCAGGGCAGAGGCAGGCCATCAGTCGAGTCCTCTCAGATGACTGCAAAGCCAATGTGAGCCTTACGTGGCAAGACGAGGATGTGTTGCAGTCAGTGACCAAAGCCCTGAAGTCTGTGAGCAAGGTTCACCGACATATTGTCCGGCCAGAATTATGTCACATAAAAGAGACACATTGGTTTTCCTTAATAAAATTCAAGGCCCACAATTTGAATATGTTCATTTTATAAATGTCATTTAGATTTTTTATATACAGGAACAAATGAAGAGGCATCTGTGCAACTGTAAATACAAATTAGGCTAATGAAAATATACATCAATCTCTCTTCACTTTACCTGGCTGTTTGCCATATCCAGGGGTACTTTTCTGTGGCATGGTCTTAACAGAAAACGATTTTACATTAAAAACGGGACCTTAATTAACATTTTTAGAACAGACTTTAATAAATCACATCTTTATCAGAGGTATTATGACAAATTAGTCTTACAGAAATATGAACTTAACTGCTCCCAAGACATCTTACAGAATTTAGAAAAAAACAAGGCTATCAAAAAGAAGAATCGAGATCAAAAGACACATCAGCATCCTTAATTTGTGTATCGCCCTCTCTATCAGCAGTTTTTCACTGAGTCATTTCTAAACAATTTGTAAATATAGTTTTTTATCACAACTGCAGTATAAGAAAATGTTAAATGTGATCGATCTGGTGAAAATGTGAACATATTTGATCCATAAGCAGTCTGCCTGTGATTACAGGGAAAGTGCAAAAGGAAAACATATATTTAAGTTCACTCTGCTCCTATTTGCTGGAGCCAGATGCTCGGCATCTTTTCTTGGCTGCAGGTTCTGAGCTGTGGACACTCTCAGGGTGGAGTGAAGGTGTGCATCAGTTGCTTACACAGGTATGTGCTTGCAAACATGCAGCAGCTCATTCAAGCAGCTTGTAGGCGGAGCTTGGGGCATCGTTTCAGAGTTCTATCAGCTGGATGCTTACAGGTGCTCTTTCCACGTCAACAAAAAACAGATTACTGAGCAGTTGAAATTTAAATTTCTGAGCTCCAAAGTCGGCAAATCGGCGCGAGAACTCTGCCAGGTCCGCTCAGTCTACCAGCAAAACGTGCAGTTGGGAACACAGCGGTGGAGACCTGGTTGGTTTTGTTTGGCAGCATGAAAAGGGACCCAGGTTTCCTTGCTGCATCTGAGTCTGCGCAGCTTGTCTTGTTCAGCTCTCACTGCATCAAACATGTCTGTGATCACACGGTCCGTCCCTGAAGCTCGAGGTTTAGCGGAGTGAGATGCTTCGTTACGTCGTACAGAAATGGCATCTCACACAGCTGGTGCTCGCAGGTCTTGATTGGCGTGCACGCGGTTGCAGTGCATTCTGGGATTTGTAGTATCAGCGGCGTGCGTGCTGTATACCGACGGGCAAGTTATGATAGACATGTGATATTATCTCGCGGGCCAGATGTAATTGTGCGGGTCTTGGGTTTGAGACCCCTGTACTACATGATCAAGTAAAGCGCTGAGCTACTGAAAAGCTACTAGATTCAGAAAACAGCACCATTACCACCCCACTCCTGGGAAATGCAGTTACATTAGTCATAAATTTGTCAAAGGGCTGTCATTACTATAGATATGCAGCATGCTTTGATGTAGTCAGTCATAAATCAACTAACATGTTCAGCTTCTGAACTGTGTTGAGTTTTTTTAATTTTGTTTTTAGGTATTTTGTCCGGGGAGGGAGAGAGGGGATGGCAGGGAGCAAAGGGCTGAGGTCGGGGTTGAACCCCGGCAGCTGCAGTTTGGACTCAGCTGCTGGTACATGAAATCGGCCTAAAGCTACTGTTGTGCTTGGAGCCCTGACTTCTGTGCAGGTGATGTTTGGCCTTTTAGTAGGTAAATACTATTTGTTGAGTAGGCGTTTTGTTGTGTACTTTTTTGTAGAGCCCCACAGCTTTTACACACACACACACACACACACACACACACACACACACACACACACACACACACACACACACACACACACAAAACACACACATTGTTCAGTCTTAGACAGGTAGCAAGCACGTAGAAAACATGTTTTTTACCTGCTGGAATTAAGAGACACATGGAAAAACAGGATGAGAGAGAAGTTGGACAAAAGAGAAGAAACAAAAACAGGGAGACAGTGAAACAGAAACAAAGGGACACTGACAGGAGAGTCTAAAGAAACAAAGAGGAACAGAGAAGCTGAAAGCAAAGGAGGATGGAAGTACAGTGTGTGTGGGCAAAGAGGAGGGGAGTTATTTATGGATATAGAATTTAAAAAGTGACATTTTATTCAGGTCCATTAGAGAAAGTAAGTGGGAAAGAGAGCGAGGAGGAACGTTTTTTAATGTTTAAATTTTTTGCTTCAAGTCATTGGACTTTATGGACAAGAAATGCAGTTTTGGCGAAACAGACATCAATCCTCCAGTAAAGTAGCAGATGTTCACTGTCACGGTCTGAAAGATGTATTCAGAAGAAGAGCTATGGATAACAGGCCACTTTATAGCTGCTCATTTGAAGAGTAGTGTTTCTATCTAATTTGTCCAATAAATAATTTGCAGTCTTTTTTTTGCTAGACTCTCACATGTGACCATTTAATATGTAGCTTGAGCTGGCACCCAGTAAGCCTATCATCGCAGAAAGACTGACGATGAGTCTATCCTATGACAGAGATAGAGTTCATCCTAACAAAGCTGTAAAAATGTACACGTGGAGACATCTTTCTTTCTGTTTTAGCCCTTTTCCCTATAAAACAGCAATTAGTCAAAACAGACCTTTAGTGTCATAAAATATAAATCTTAAAGCACATCCTTAGTGTTTCAGTGTTAGTGAGCTTAAATGGTTCATTCGAGTCATTTTCAAAAAGGTTTTAACACATGTGATATACAAAAGCCAGAAAACTTTATTTTTTCTCCAGAACATCCGTAAATATTGTTTTTTATCACAACAGCGTCAAGCTAAATAAGAACATTTTAAATGCGAATAATCTGGTGAAAATGTGCAAATATTTCATCTATAAGCAGCAACAAGGCTAGCATGTCTTTATGCTAAACTGAGCTGATCAGCCTGGTAAACAAGAGTAGTATCAATCTCATAATCTGACTCCCTGGGGAAAAAAGGAAATAAAGAAAGAAATCCCAAAATGTCTAACTAGGACTTTGATAATAGCAGTAAAAGGATTTCAGGAAAATAACAGAATTTTCACCTGCAATGAAAAAACCCATGTTCTTCCCATCAAGGAAAGCATTGTCTTTTTATCTTGTCTTGATATCAAATGCAGTATATGATATTAATTTGTTTGGTTGGTTGTAATACTTGAGTACAGGACAAAAGTTCACTGAGTGGACCAATACACTTGAACACTAGATGCATATTTTCAGAATGAGGTCCACCACATGCAGACAACCTTCATGATCTTAAATCCAAAGGAAATGTCTCTGTACGATGATGCACAGTAAAAGCCGTCCTTTGCCATCTCTTTGAAAAGTAGACCCCAAACATCCCCTCAGGCTTCAGTTATAGCCGGGGCAAAAAACGTACTCTCTTCTTTTATGTGTGACGCACAGTTTAAACTCCTGCCATGAACTTTTTATGTACCTTTTCTCCTCTTCAGCCTTTTAGTTTCAAGACCCAGATACTTGTTCTTCCCCACATCTCGTGTGCTCTCTGAAAAGTGAAGCATTAAATCCCTCCAGGCAGAAACAAGAAGGATGGCACCAGCTCAGCTCTCAGAACGCGTCCTGTGAAACAACATTTCCCCCACTCCTCTATTTATATTTTATTTCATTTTTTTCTCTTAATGGTGAGTGGGCGTAATTTCCATTTCAGTTCCGCATCCACCCGTGGCTCAGTGACAGTTTTTTAGTTGTTGTGATGTTTTCACTGTTGCTAATTTATGATTAAAGCCATAATTGTAAATACTCGCCTTGTTAGCGTGTGTGTTTGAGTAGATTCATACATTTGCATATATTTTAATCATAATTAAACCATTCTGGGTTTGGCATAGATGTTGTCTCCTTGCTTTTCTGAAGGAACAACCTGCTTTACTTCCACTCCACTAAACCTGCCGGTGAGTATTTACATGGAGGTAGTTTGGTATTAAGTGCCCTGCTTGAGGGCAACTTGATGGTAGTTGTTTTAAAGAGCGGGGAGCAACACTCTTTCATGCTTATTCCAGCAGGCTTGTTCCGACCATTAAAACGGGTGATGCTTCGGTCATACGCCTGCTTCTGTTACCCTCAGGCTACTGCACCACCATTTACTGCTAGTGGAAACATCTCTTGTAGTGCTGCCTCTCCACTGCACAACATTTGCCTTGATTGTGTTTATACAGTGTTTACTGACAAAGATGGATCCAAATGTTACTAATTAGAGGCTGACAACTGTTGCTGCACAATGGCCCCAGGAGGCCTGAAATTCATCAAAAATCTTTTTATATTGAAACCCTGCTGCTTAAAATTATATGAAATGATGTGTTACATATACAGTATATTGGCAGTACATTCAGGGACATGATTGCACTGGAATTAGCTTTAATTTGAGTAAATACTGTGAACATCTGCAGCGTGTTTTCTTAAGTTATAACAATGATTTCCTCAGACTTCCTGTCTGTCCTGTTTTGAGTGCAATGAGCAGGTTTTGTTTGTTGTATTGCAGAGAAACCAAGACCGGGTGATGCAGCTCTTGTCTCACCATGAAAATATACTTAGACTATGGTAACTAATGATTTACAAGAAAGTCCCATTCGTCACAGTATCATGAGCCGGTCAGGGAGTGTCTTTGTCAGTTTCAACCCAAATAAGTTCTGAAAAAGAATCTGCCTTCGTGGCAAATTTTCTGTCCCTGCAAAAATAGATGGGAGGAAGTAAGCAAGGTAAGAAAAACAAGAAATTGGACCCAATAGCAGACGACTCAAACAGCAGGACATGGTAGAACTTGAAGCATTGAAAACAGCACAGGTGAGCAGCCAGTAACAAGCAAACAGTCCCAGCAGGGAGACAGCCAATGGGAGGTGACAAACAGGCAGCAATCATGAAACCAGGAACACAAACATGAGGAAAATCTGCTGGAATGCTCGACATGAAAGACAGAAACAAACTGGCACGGAGATGGAAAGACACAAGTCTAAATACTCCACGCCAAGCAGGTTATCGGGGCCAGGTGAAACTAATCAGGCAGCAGAGTAGACAATCACATTTGCAAACCAAAAAATACAATTGGAGAAGGTGAATCTTCAGAAACGACAAAATAAACAGGAAACATGCTGAGACAAACTGTAGTCAATTCATCCTAGTAAGAAACGCCATCCAGCACAATGGGACGCATCAGAAAAGAGGCCGAAAGCAGTCACTCACTGGCAATGGGAAAACAGACGATCGGACTCTATACTCTATCTTCCCAGGTCTGAAAAACCTGTGTCAACTCGCTAATCGTGGTGGGAAAAGGGTATTAGACTGCACGCTTTCCGTCGTCTAAATAGTGCCCTTTTTGCACACGTGTGTGTGATGACATCATTAATGAAGTGTCAACGTTACATCGACTTTATTGATTGAAAAGTTGACCTGAAAAAAAAAAAACCGAAGTCATGCAACCCCTACGGTTCACATAGCAGGTGCAAATGATGCACAATTTATGGTGCTATCAGCGGCCACAATTCAGTCTTAGTGAATTCCCCCTGAGGGCCTTGGTTCAAACACTGACCTAAAGAGTACTCCACTCATTAGGATCACAACAGTCTCTGGCCCATGATGTGAAACACTGTCCAAATCAATGCCGCAGAAACTGATTCGGCCATTTGCGTTCACACATGCAGCCCACCCAAAAAATTTTCAGGAGTGCAGTGCATGTGTTAAAAGGGCCTCATGAGTACCCATATGTATGATGTTCTCATAGTGGTAAAAAAGTGTGTAACCCTAGACTCTTCTCACTGCTAATGGTTACCACATTGGCTACGTGGGATAAGGAGAGGACTCAATGTTATCAAAGCATCAAAGATAGTCATTAAATAGGAGGCACAGGCAAGCAAGTACAAGTTTAAGCAACATTATTTTTGTTAATTTAATTTAAACTGAATTGACGTTGATTCACAAAACAAAAAGCTCAGCCCGGTTTAAATTCAGCCTTAAAAATTAATGAAAAAGTGGCCACATGTTGCTATCACGATTTACAGAGTGCACAATAGACAACACTACCCCATTATTTCATGCACTACTCAATAAAGTACTCAGTGTGCACAGTATACTAAAGAGAGTGTACTAGATAATGATGTTAAATAATGTTCAATTGAGACACATAAGAGGTTTTGGAGTGTTATGCTGGTAGCGTCTAATGTAGCCCAGAGCTGCTAGCCTCAAGCAGAGATTAGTAATGGCCTGCAAAGGTCTGGAGAGCACAGGTAGTCTTCAGGCCTAACTGTCCCACCAAACAACAAAAAACTGTAGGAACACTGACTGACCCGTCATACATACACACATATCATATCAAATCAATCACGTAACCTTGAACTGCAATGAGAGCTACAAACTTTTCACACAACTTTCCCCAGGGTGTCTGGCAGCCCTGAGGCACCACATAATAAAACATGGGACCTCTGCAGTGCCTACATCTATATCAGCCTGCATCTCTGCCCTTCCCCTCTCAGCCTGATTATCTATTTATTTCCCATTCCCTCTCTCATTCTATCTTATTCTGTCTGCAATTCTCTTACCCCCCCTCTCTCTCACTACTTCCATTTAAATGAACAGAGGGCCAGAGAGGGTTAGTTGAATACCACTTTAATCTCTCTCTTTCTCTTGCGAGCCAGTCTTATGCTATAAGCCTCTATTGGTAGGCAGCCAGTGACTGCTGAGTCTTGTTAGCTGTATCCCCTCTCGAGACTGTTTAATGTGTTGCATTGCTATTCAGCAGTCGGGAGTAGGGGGCAATAATGAAGGGAAATCTGGGAAGGAGAAAAACAGAGCATATAGGACAGTGTGCCTGCTGAAGACCTGATGCAGTGTTGAGGACCAGTGATGGTCATTTGTCCTTGTTTGTCCTCACTCATCCCTGTTTCCTTCCCTCCTCCCCCCTATCCTGTCTTTATTACTTCCTCTCAGGTCTTAATTCACAAATAACTTCATGTCATCTGTCTTATTTAGATAAAAAGTTTAAGGGTACAATTGTTAACATCACCTACTCAGTCGCTTGGTGTTTACCCAAGCTCCCACTTAAGGTATTGTCGGGCTGTCGCCTCAATCATTGCGCAAAGTGAGTGATTAGTCATTTTAAACTTGATTGACTTGATGTGACAGCCCTAATATTGTCAAGGTTATGGTTTAAACAGCATCAGTTTGTTTGTTTGTTAGCTACAAACAATCCAATTTCAAGTGTACATGAACATGGTGAATTTCTTGCTAGGTTTAGGATTTTTTGGGCACAATGATTAAGAAAGACTCTTTGTCACAGGGCCCTCAGAGACCACAAAGCCGACCTTAAAGTGTAACTGCACCCACAGGTCTGACCATAACTCAACCCACTGCACAGTTTTGAAAAATGCTCAAAGTGGGCAAGAGGCTAAGAGGGGGGTGGGCGTGTCCGGCAGCTCAGTGACGTCACCTCCTCTAGCCAGAGAAAATTGGAGAGCGACACAGAGTCACAAGGCACATAGAGGGCTCTTTAGAGGTGGAGGACTTCTCCCCTCCACAGTCCCCTGAAGAGCACGGTGGTGGAGGACCGTGGTGGAGCCCTATCAGTTCGAGCCGTTGGCTCCAGCCCCTCTAATGCCTGAAGCCGGAGCTTTCGGAGCTGAGGTAATGGAAGTGCACATGCGCCGACCACATGTGCAGCCTGTCACAGTTATTTCTGATTCTGATTCTGAAGAGAGAATGGGCGCAGTCTCTGAGTGGTAACGTAACGTTAGCTAGAAGGCTAATGTACAGTGTGCTAGCAAACATGGTGTAAACGCTAGTGATGATGCGTCTCGATCAGGATATATTTGTAAATGAGCGCAGTTTCACAGACTCCCTCTCAAAGACGGGGCCGGGGGGATGTACCGCCCACCTCTGATTGACAGGCGTTAACATTCTTTTTTAAAAAATAAATTTCATGATGTCATTTTATCCCAAACGGTCGTCTCTGCGTCACCATCAGCCGGCAAGCTCCAGGGCTGATTTGAAGCAGTAGATGGCGTGTTTGAGCCATCTCCAACTCATGAAATGCAGATTTATAAATCTGGTAAGAATTGTCAATATTAACACCAGCATTGATGCTTTTCATCACAGAACAGCAATATCATTTGGGTTACAGCTCACCAAACATGTTTCAGTGCGCAGTTACTCTTTAACAATCAAAATATGATACATACACTGACTCATCAGACACCAATCTCTCAGGGGCCTCTTGCATTTCTCAAAGATTTGTGCAAAGAACAAAGAATGGGTTTTACCATGTATTACTAAATACTATGCACTATTGGGGTGCTGGTTTAGCTCAGAGGGTAGAACAGGTGCTACAGTCCTGGACAACAGCAGCTGCAGGTTTAACCCCCCACCTCGGCCCTTTGCTGCTTGCCTTTCCTCACACTCGTCCCAATATTCCATGTCTTTCTTCAGCTGTACCATGAATACAGGTGAAAATGGTGCAAGTTAATCCAAGTTAACCCATTGAGCTCTGCAATAGAATTGGTCTCCATTGCCTACATTGGCATTTTTGCTTATTGTGACGTCATTTCTTGGTGTATTTTCAAATGTTTCTGACCCTACAATCTGTACACCAAAGTGAAAAGGCATTAAGAGTCAATGAACCATAACAATTGCTACAGAAATACAACTTGATGCAGATTCTGCAAACACTGATTCGTTTTCATCGGGTAAAATGACCCCAACATCATCAACAGCTTCATTGTTGCAACAATTGCAACCATAATAAAGCCTTAAAAAATCCACTGCAACACTGAGCTGTGTCTCCTTTTCCTCCTGTTCACGGTGCTGAATAGCCCACAGTAACATTTTAAGCATCAATCTGCAGCAGTGCAGCGTGGAGGAGACTGTGACTGTGAACTCTCCACAGAGAAGTCAGCGGTGGGAATGAGCAGTCTTACGCTGACAAGCTCTCTTTGACTTCCACGTTCGCTCCAGGGTTAAACAGCTGACAAGTGGGGCTGCATCTAGCCTTGGTGATGACACGTATCACACACACACTCACACACACACACACACACACACACACACACACACACACACACACATAAATGATGGTGGAGGGGAGGAAATAACTATAGCACACTACAGCTCAGGCACACGCACACACACATTTCCCATCTACGTATGGCAGCCTGGTAGGGCCTGACGTGACTGAGCAGAGTGCACTCTGATGTCACATGCTGAGGCGTGAGAGTGACAGTGTGATGCACCGCAGTAAAAAGTCAATGTGAGCTGGAGGCATTTGCCATCCATCACTTTGCTATAGTGGTCTAAAGCAACACCAATCGTACAAGCATACACTTCGCATACACCTAAGTGGGAGCACAATGAGAGGCAGAGTTCATGCAACCTTTAACATTCAGACACTTAAGGTTCCTTAAAAGCCAAACACACAGTCACAGACAGGTGTAGCTGTGATTTTGACACTGCAGCCGAGCACAGTGTGTATTTTTAAAACAGTTTGCGTCCTACATGATCAAAATTGTAAACACACAACATGACTGATGAGTCCAGAGGCCGGATTACAAACAGTCATACAACTAAATAAGAATGTTTACATACATGGCTGGAAACATACTATAATCAGAAACAATAATCCTGTTCAGCTTTAAAGGAACAGTTGGACAGTTTGTGCTTTTTGTAAAATGTGACAAAGATGTTTCACTGTGTAGGAAGAGAGTGTTTGGGAGAGGAGAGCAGCACATCGTTAATTGTATCATACACTCTTTCTCCACCAACCCTCTGCAAATAACATGCTAGCTTTAGCTTGTGGAAGACTGCATTCATGGGCAATGCCGAATGCACAGGCAGAGTGCGCACAGGTAGACAGGCAGTCCAGTCATTTCATTCAGTCATGAATGACGATGAAATGATTGTCACAG
Source organism: Semicossyphus pulcher (assembly GCF_022749685.1). NCBI lineage: Eukaryota > Metazoa > Chordata > Actinopteri > Labriformes > Labridae > Semicossyphus > Semicossyphus pulcher. The sequence continues at coordinate 33,224,721 of NW_027211693.1, read as the reverse complement.
TCTTATTACAGTCCCGCGACAGCCAGAGATCCCTTATCCAGAGTATTTCTTTTATTGATTGCTGTCAGGAGCTGAACAGTATTTCAGTACATAACAACAAAAAGTTTACCCAAAATCAATTGCATACCCAACCCGTCGTATGTTGATGTAGCCAGTTGGTGATTAGCATAACTCAGTTTGTAGTTTCAGAGTAAATATCCTGCTCTTTTTTTATCTTTCTGTTTTCCTATTTATTAAACAAACAGACACCAACATGTAACCAAACCAGAAGTGCTGATGGTATATTTTTTTAACTTTGGCTGGCTGGATCCTACCTGCTCCAATGCACATTCTATGCTAAGCTAAGCTAATCTGCTATTGGCACTAGTTCCATAATGTGAAATGGAACGAGTGAAACCATTGCTTTAAATATAAAACATGTTGCATTGCCTTTAAATTGAAAAATAAATAAAAGTCAGGTGGGCAGCTTATTAGTATTTATTTTACCACTAAGTCATTTGATGTGTTTTTTTGCCAGAGAATGTGGTAGCAGACGGTGAGTGCACTGGAACCCCGCTCAGAGCCTGCCCCTTTGAAGCCAGGACCAGCAGTGGCTGGAGTGAGAGGGAAAAGGCCCACATGTGTGGCGAGAGGCCTGATGTAAGAGTGGAGTAAAGTTTAAACTCCAGTCTGCTTTGGGAATATCCTTTCTGTGATTTTGGATCACCGATTGGTGAAAGCAGGCCTTGACAGATGCATCCTGCTCACATGTTGGTCAGCAGATGTCACAGTGAGCAGAATCAGGAGCGTCTCCCAGACTTTGCACTTGGTAATTGGGCCAAACTGATGGCTTTAGAGAACACGCTCTGACCAGCCTGGCTGTAGACACTTGGAACTGATTTTACACCAGACTTTATTTTTGTGTTGATATCACAGTTTGTAAGTCACTACAACTATGCTGCCAAATACATTCCAAACCCAATGACCTTTATTTTGAAATCCCAAGATGGAACCTCATTTGTCAATCTACTTCCTGTTTGAAGATAATTGACTGCAAGTCTGATTATTTTTAATACAAAAAAGCCCAAAGGTTTCCTCTTCAAAATGCTTCAATATAAGATCATTGTTGCTTTTTGTACCTTTTATTATTACACCATTGTTGTCTTTGGATTTGATGTCATTTGTGTCTGGGGGGCGTTTTCTGACATTTTATTGGTAAAATGATAGATCAGTTTTCTAAAATAAAAACAATCAATAGGTTAAGTGTGTTTTTAATTTCTCATTCTTAAGTATGCAAAGATACCTATAATGTCAATCTGAATTTATTGTGCTGTTTTCTCATGACAAAACTAAAAACATAAGAACTACAAAACATAGCTACTGCAGTTAGCTAGCATGTAGATGAGGGCCTCATCCACACCAATGGCAGACTGCTGTGCAAACTGAAGTGAATCGTGTACCAAGTCACCATGAGCCTGATGTAAACAAGGACCAGCCTCTATTATATGAGCAGTAAGGGCATGCAGTCAGCTTAATCTTATTCCTTTTTTTACATTTGAACACTGGCAAATGTCCTAAGAGTCAGGTCCTGACATTCTCTGAGCTCGCCCTTTAGTAAAATGTAGCACACAGTGAGAGTGTCGGCGGGAGTGTCAGTATGAGACGCATTATTAACGACTGGAAAGACCCTTTTTGGTTCAGGCAAGTGGAGGCGAGAAAGTTAGTCAGACAGGTTTCAAAGTTAAGGATCTATTTGTTGTAATCCACATTAAACGGAACATTATCATAACATCTTAGTTAATGACTCAATGTAATTCACTTTGTCATGCCTGTGTCATGGATTCTTGTTTAGTTATACAGTACATTCAGTGTTCAATGTTTTTTCTTGTTTTATTTCATTAATCCCACTTCTCTCCTGTTGTTGTTCTACTTCCTGCTGTGTTTTCCCACTTGTTTGATTATGTACCCCGCCCTTATTTGTTTTCACCTGCTCCTTGATTGTCTCACCTGTGCTTGATTACCCTCACATCCTCAGTGTATTTAGTCTTTGTTTTTCCCCTGTCCCTGTGCCAGTTTGTTTTCCATCACGCCCTGTTCCTTGTGTGAATGTTTTGTCCTTGTGGCTCCTCCAGTGTTTTCAGTGAAGCTTGTAATTTTTCTTTTCCAGGTATTTATCTGTACCTGCTCCCTGTGGAACCTCCTAAAGTTACCCTTTTTTGTCTGCAGTTGGGTCTCTCCCTTTTTGTATTTAAACCTCAAACATGACAGACTGCACATTTTCTGTAATGAGGGCAATGTTTCAAGTAGTGAACAAAATACTTTGTTTGCAAAGTCTGAATCAGACGATGAACATTTTATGTAAGTAACAATAACTGAGAACTCAAATGTTGCATATATGCACCCAGCATATCAGACACAGATGTCTTGTAAATAAATAATGAGCCCTATCGTCCATCCGGCGCTAAACACACGGCGCAGTCGCCATTTTCATGCCCAGTGCCCACGTTGTGGAAATAGCAAGTGATCTTGCGCCACCGTCAGGGCCTATGGGCGTGTTGGTTTTGATATGAGGTGTGGTCAGGCAAACGGGTGCGTAAATGTGAACAGCGTGCCTCTTTTCATTTTCGTTTCTGCTGGGCAGTGGGATCGCTTCGGTGGCTTTAACATCAATCCGTGCTTCGACATGTATCGTACAGTAACCTGTGTTTTTTTCTGCGTGTTCAAGGACACAGTGGAAAGAAATAAGCTGAATATGCCGGTCGGCGTCCAGTTTATATAAGAATGACTGCAATCCGCCGTGTATAGCAACACGCCTGCCTGCTCTTAAAGGGAATGACAGCTGACACTCTGATTGGTTTGATTCATGTTAAGATGAAAACATGCCTATGAATAATCCAAGGATTTAAGCCAACCTCTTTGCGCCTTGCAGCTCGGTTGCGCCCAGATTGTGCGCCATCCAACTAGCTAAAGTGCATCAGACACGCCCTAAATCACTTAGCGCAATGTGCTTTAGACTGTGCGCCTTCCGCCGTCTAAATAGGGCCGGATGTGTCTTTGCTTTGAAATTCTAAATTTAAAACATGGGTTGTTCTCTTGCTTGTTCAATACTTTGTTTGAGATACCAAGAGAGTTCGTTATTGTAAAGACAGGTTTGTATTTCCTGAACAAACTGGCTGTGAGAGCCCCTCTGAATAAATGTTTCTCTTTATAGTTTGCAGATTTTGTATCTTCTTTTATTTGGTGCATATGCGTAACAAAGAAGTGTCTCTGACATGGTAAGAAGTCTTTGCTTCAGTACATCCACCTGAGTCTTCAGTCTTAAAGAAACTTTTGACTTGTCTGATGTAATCATCAGCCTCTTCCCTCCCTCCTCTGCATGTCTTGGACCTTCTGTTCTAACTTCTGTATTTTTCTGTAGGTACGGATTTTTGCTCTTTTTATCTATTTTTTCCCAGTGGCTATGTGCACTGGTGTCTGATCAGCCTCACTGGAAGTGCTAGTTGGTGTGGAAGACGTGCAAAATGTTATTGGTTTTTTTTACCATCCTTCTGTGTGTTTACAGTCTTTCCCTCACTTTTTCAGACATTTCCTCCCTGACGGATAATTTACTGATAATCTTCATCTTGCTGTCTTCCTTTCTTGAGTGTTCTTGGTACTTCCCTGTGTCTTCCCTCGACCTATTCTGTAATTGTTTCCCATTTACACATTAACATCTATGAACCGGTTCAGCAGGCAATCATTTCATTTCATTGTCAGGGTTTGTCCCAATGATTACTTTATCTAAAAACACATAGAAGACCAACCATTGGTTGGGGAAGGAGGGAGATGAGAAGATGGTGTGATCAGGGAGGCAGCGGGAAAGAAAAGATGGGGTGAAAAAAGAAGAAAATGCAGGAGGATAAAACCCCACGAGAGAAAACAGTGGAGAGGGACGTAGGAGAAGAGAGAACGGGCTTGTTAGAAGGCAAGGGAATAAAAGATGAGAGCTGTTGGGTCAGAATGTGAGAAGATAATGAGGAGCGGTACCAGGAGAGTGGAAATGAGAAGATACTGAGGATGGATGGATGGGCAGACAGACAGATGGCCAAAGAACCATACACACTCAAAGGCAAGGCTTTGAAATAATAGATGTGTCTTGCAAAAACAAAAGCTGGTGAAAAGTAAATGAAAAAAGCAAAGTACCTGCACAGTAATATAATGGCACACACACGGTACATTGTACATTTCAGCAGCATGAACTCTAACGGGCTGTCCCATTCAAAAGCACCTGAGGAAAACACAAAATGATCCTGTAATGAAAAGTAAAAATGATTTCAATACATGGCGTGGTGTTGTCTCAACAACAGCTTCTGCGTGACAGTAAACACAGTAAGCTGGTGAACTTGTGACACTAGTCGCAAACTAGTTAACTTTATATTTTGGTTTCTGTGATGAGTTTGGCTGTGTCTTCCTATGTTTGAGAAACGTCTAAGTGTTGAACACACCGGGTTCCATGACCACTTTGTTTGTTGAGCGTTTCACTAATAAATCACTTTATTTCTTTTTCTTTCATTAGATGTTTTTGTGTAACCAAGCCCATGTACCTCCTTGAGGGTTATGGCTATAACTACAATGTTAGTTCTCATGCAATTTGAACAGTAAGAGAGGACGGACAGCCAACAATAAATAAATCAATAAATCAAGTGAGATTTTAATAATGTAAATGGACTGCACTTATATTTTTCTAGTCTTGCGACCACACAAAGTGCTTTGTCAATACATGTCACATTCACCCTTTCACACACACATCCACACACTAATGACAGAGGATGCTATGCAAAGTGCCCAAATGTCAATCTGTACTAATTCCAATGTCATTGTGAAAAATAATGTCATTGTGGATATTTCAATTTATTGTTATGATAAAAAATTAAACCTTTCTCCCTTTTTTCCTTCTGTCTGGTTTTAATACTCTTGCATAGATGAAGGCTCTGGCAACTCTTTCAGAATATATTTAATTAAATCGATTAATTTGCTAAAAAGCTGCCAAACTAACCCGCATTGTTTTAACAAAGAAATCCGTCACTAATGGCCTGTTTGCAGCAGGCCGTGAGTAACAGCTCAGTTTGGATTTCATCCTGCACACAGCACAAGTAGTTTCCTACAGGCCATCAGGGCACAGTCAGAACCATTAAAGTAAACCTTAAAGTACCTTTCTGAGGAGCTGGAGGTGTTCAGCCAACTGCTGCAGCTCTTCATCAGCTCACTGTGGCTGCTGCCTCGTCTTACATTACTTGCTGCAGTAGTTCAGACTGATTGGCTGACAAAACTTCACAGAACCATCATGTCTTGTTTTGATGAGCTTTTGCTTTAACACTAACTTTAGAGACGGACTCGATGTGTTTCCTGCGGCTTCTTCGCGATAAGCCACCTTTCGTTTTCCAGCTTAATGCCTACAATGGAAACTTGCCACAGTAGGCATTAGTATGCAAAAGGCTGTTATTACTATTGAATCCCTTTTGGGAATTGAATACCAATGTAAACTTCTGTATAAAGAGATAATTATGGATGCATGTAACATTATTAACTGTTGTTGGAAAAATGCCTACCATAAATATTTGCTTTGGTTTGCTGGAAATCTAAGCATTAGACCTCTAATTCTACTGCATGGAAATATAATTTACATAATGGAGTGCTTTTCTTTAACTGACCGCGCCCACATGTACAAAGCAGGACCGAGGGAGAAGTAGTTTTGAGGTTGGTATAGCAGATTAATGTCAGTAGTTTCAGGATAGGCTGACACCCCCTCCTCACACAAAACAACAGTGGGTTGAGATTGATCTTGGTGTGTGATTTCTTCCTTTGTGAATGAAATGCAAAACTAGGGCCAAAGGGAGCAGTTTTTTTAAACAAATGACGCATCATTTAGCCGTTTTACTGACACACAGAGAAGGTGAGGATATTTGTATTGAGAAGTAAAACCATCTGATGTTCGTTCACTCGCTCTCACTTGGATCGCCTCCCAGAGGGAATTATCTTTGACTGTCCACATACTTTTGGCCATAACAAACTTTTCTTTAAAAGCCACGATTTACTACTCTTGCTTTCCCTTTGTCTTTACACAATCTTTAAGGAGGACTTGAAGGCTTGATGCTCAATGTTGTAGCAATGCTAAGGCTGCCTCCCATCACACCTCCTCCCAGCCAATTACTTTAACAACAGACAGAAGACAGATGCACACGCACATGCAAATTTACTTCAAACTGCCTATCTTATGAGTTAACACACATATACATTTTACCAAGACTGACTTACAGGCTTGTGTGTGTGTGTGTGTGTGTGTGTGTGTGTGTGTGTGTCAGATGCAGATGTGTGTTTCACAGAAGTCCCAGCCACGAGCAGCACCTTGCCTGTGGTGAGATGAGAGCGAGTGGAGGCAAGAGAGAGATGTGAAGTGTCTCCACTGAAGTGGAGTGTTTTCAAACAGGGCAGAACTTGTCAAGTTTAAAGAACTTAACATAACACGTGAACACAGATGACTACAGTAGAGAGATGCCGACTTAAAGGGGAGCTCAGTAGCTCCTGAAGGAACCTTGAAGGAAGACAAGGAGAGAAAACCCTTCCATCAGCAGCCAGAAGGCCAAACCACATCTATTGCATTATTTGAGAAATGTTGCAATGTTCTCCCACTTTTCTTTTAAAGTGCAGCTTGGTCATTAGCCCAAAGCTTCAAAATAAACCCTGTGCACTGCCTGTCAGCACCAGTGTCCGATCGCACTTGGAGCTGTTTGTTGGCTCTTCCTGACTTCGTTCCCTCCTGTCTTGATCGTTGCTTGTGTTGTATTAACTCTCAGATGTACATCGCTTTGGACAAAAGCGTCAAATCATATTCCAATTAAATTAAATCTGACCATGCATTTTCCAAACTCTTCTGTCAATAACCGGCTAATGTTTTCACTTATTTTTAAAATGTCTTTTCTAACCGTAACAATATTCCATATTATGTTAACATAATTATGTGTGAGTAGTGTTTTTTTCATGCAAATATTAACCCAATAATATTGCTTACTGTGCAGTTTATTTTACAAACACGACATTTTTCTGGTGAGTGAAATTCTATCCCCTTTACAGCCCCCTGCACAGCTACTAATGCGGTGAGCTATGCATTAGGTACAACTCTGTTTATCTACCTAAAAACTAAAACCATCTAGCGTCCCGAGAATGATGTGAAAATGATAACTGCCTGAATCTGTCAAAGTGTGTGTTTGTGTGTGTGCGTGTACTTGCTTCATTCTGGATTTGGCTTTCATTTCTTCCTCTACCTTGTTCTTGTGGTTAATTGACTTCCTCACTTCATCACCATCTGCAAAGCACCAGCACAGGTCTGCCAGGGTCACAGGGAACATACTGTAAGTTAACAGACGGGCTGATGGAAAGAGCACCCAGGGGAGCTTTGATCATTTAACTGAAAAGTGGATCGAGACAAAACAATAAAAAAATCTTTGGCCTAAGTCCCACTAATGATAAAACTAATGCTGATAGAGGCAGAAATCTCCAGAGAGGAGTTCTAATTCCAAACTGAGATATCCACCACTTTGGACATTAGAGACTATTACTATTAGAGAAATGATTGGTCACGTGAATTACATCATCTTATGATAGAAGGTAACACGTGTTGGCTGGGGAGAAGGATAAGACTGACAGACTGGATCCTTAAATATGAGAGAAACAGTATAACATGATGAACTTCAGGTAATGATTTTGTACTGTCTTTGAGATTTGCAATCAACTAGTCTACCTATCATGAGTAAGTCTTGTTCAGTGATGTATTTCATTTCCTGTTTTATTTTGTCATTCCCTACCCTTGTGTTGTTCTACTTCCTGCCTTTGTGTGTTTTTCCACATATTTGATGATATGCCCTGCCCTCATTGTTTTCACCTGCTCCTTGATTGTCTCACCTGTGCCTGGTTACCCTCACCTCCCCAGTGTATTCTTTGGCTGTGTTTGAAATGCCATGCTATACTAGCAGTATGTACTGATTTGTCCAAAATGTAGTATGCAAACAAGAACATGCTGAAAAATCTTCATTATGTATCGGACCAGTCTACCACAATGCAAAGCGCCTTAACATCACAATGGCAGTTAAAATGGCAGCATTCAAGCAGAATGGAGCACTGCAGCTAAAGAAGCGGCAGTTTGCTTTACCTCCGCTTTGCAAAACCGGAAACTGGCGCCTGGCTTAGCATACTGCAAAATAAACAGCTTCATACTACATACTAACGCCGAACACAGTATGCAGTATGTCAGTGATCGTCTACTGGCGGCCCATGGGCCACTTCCGGCCCGATGCACCGGCTGGGCGTACTCCTGGGTGTAAAGTTAGGTCTGACCTAGAGCTGAAGGTTACTACAGACTTTAAATTCAACCCTGTGCACCAGTTAGACTTAGATGAGACTCAAGTAAAAGGGCATTAAAATGAGAGAGAGTCATCCGTGATCGAACAGTAAGGTCGACAGGTTTTGTTTTGTCAGACAAGTCCTGTTTGAAAGAATTAAAGAGCTCGCCCCTCAGCTTCAGCATGTGTCGGACAGAAACGCTGTCCCCGCCCTGCAGGTGCTGACTGAACTCAGATTTTGTGCCAGTAGGGCCTTTGAAAACACAGAGGGAGATGAGAAAAATATACATCGGACAACTGCATGCTTGATTATTTATTTCCTCATCTTCATTGCTTGGTAACAGTCACCGCTTTGTTTTCACGTGGACGCGCATCATGAGACAGGGTGCAGCTACGATCGGTGTCAGTTAGACTTGCTGCACTCCGTATAAATTCCAATCAAGAAGTCGGTCATAGCTATGTCGGACGTAAGAGATAAGACCTACTTTTTACGCCCAGCTGGTGCACTCGGCTCCTGTGAACTGTAGACGGGAGTCCTTGTTTACAGTGACAGACAGAGTGATGGCTGTCTCGTGCACGACTCCTCCGCAGGTTGAAAGGTTGAAAGTGCAACATTAGGTGTATCATATATTCATTTTTGGACAAAATTATAGTAGGGACAATTGACTAATTTTCATACCCAATTCTGCGCCCTTGATATAGCCTGCCTATCAATTGTTTTTAAGCTAAATAAATGCAGATAATATTTGACCGTAATATCACCCATTTATCGGAAACCCTGATAATTAGGCTGAAATATGTGGGGGGGGTTTGAGAGTCTGGCCCCCACAGTGTCTGCTTAGAAAAAATCTGGGCCTTGGACAAATCTAGTTGATGACCCCTGCAGTATGTAGTATGAAGTATCTGATTTCAAACACAGCATTTATCTTCCCATTTTTTCCATTGTTTCCTGGACTTACATCAACTACGTTTCTCGTAACCCCCCCCGTGTTTTTCACTTGTTGCTGTTATATTTTTTTCCCTCTGGATTATTTGTTGCCAGGACTCACAGTACACCTTTTCATTTGCCTTTTGGATTTGGCATTTTTCCTTTTGTTTGTTGAACTTTCCTATTGTCTGCATCTGGGTCCTCTCCATTTTTCTAAACCAAAACGTGACACTACCAGTGCTTACATTGGTATTTTCAGATGCTTCATTAGAATCTCAACAATTTAGGCTAAACTGTTGTGTAAGTCAACAAGTTTTGAAATTATTGAAATTCTGTCACAAATACAAATATCTAACTTTGTACACATTGCTTAATGCCCATGACAGTCGGGTGTTTAGATCATTTTATCTACAGTAGAAAGAAGACTGCCTACATTAGTAATTATGCTCAGTCTATTTCTTTGCACCATTTTTAGATACTTAATATTGTTTAAATGCAACCCAGAGGTTATGTATGTTTTGAAAGTTATTATCTTGCTATCAGGGTTTCATTTTAAATCAATTCACAAAGGATCATGCACACAACCATTTCATAACAGTTCACCACGTTTTACAACACATGTACGTAACGTTACGACATCATCAACAGAAGTACATGTAAAGACACCATAGAGGCATTGCTACACTTATGTACACTTATTTTATTTTACATCAATAAAAAAAAAACATTACACACACCACTGTCTCCTCCAATCAGTTCTAATGGATTGAATGACATCATCAATGAATATACATGTTGATGTGAAAGATGTAGTTCTAAGATTTCTGCTGCAGAAAGATGAAATCTGTTCTCATGAATTTCACATGAATGAAGCAGCATCATATTTTTGCCAGCGGCGTGTACCCGCTTTGTTCTGTAAATCACGGAGGTTGAACACACGAGAAACAAATCCGCTTGTGTTGTGGTATCAAAATAAAGGTCTCTCAGTAGCCCCTGCAAACATTAATGTAGATTTGTTTCAAATAGAACAATCTAAAAATAATCTGTACAGAAGTACAATAATCTGTACATGGTTTTATTGCCTCCATAGAGAGCATCGTGGACCTGCCTTTTGATGTTGACTTTTTATTAACTTCTCTGATACATAAACACACACCTTCCAAGACTACATCATTCTAAATAAAGGTCAGTAAGATTCCTAGCAACAACTCTACATCTCATTAATGAAAACACAGTTTCTCATTTGTGTGGTCTGAATGAAAAAGTGTCAGTTCTGTGTTCAGGTTAAGGGTTATGTTCTGTACAACAGCCAAACACAGTGATCCTGGAGTTATGCCATCAATGTGAAGTTGTCAGGCAGCTGACGGAGACAATGGATACTGCTGCATGTATGGATTGTTGGCTTTTTATTAGACTCAGAATTCAGATTGCCTTCAATTTTTCTTGCTTGATGGAATTTGAAGTGACCTTTGTCCATTACGGGGCTTTTAGCCATGATAGTGGGTTGTGGGCCGGAGTACCTGATGGGAACCCACACATGCACGGGGAGAACATGCAAACTCCACACAGAAAGGCACACTTGGACCGAACCAGGAGTCTTCTAACTATGAGGCGCCAGTGCTAACCAATGCCCCACCGTGCATCCCTGGCATGCATACAAGGATGACACTCTCACTGTCACCCAGTGGAACACTTTGGTTCAAATTGTCTAAAGCTATTTGATGGATTGGCATAAATCATAATAAAGATGTTTGTGGTGCCCAGAAGAAGAATCTTAGTAATGTGCATGATCTGTGTTTTCTTTAGCACCACAGCAGGTTAAAATGTGTGGCTTTAGATGCAATGTCTCCAGAAATACTGGATTGATTGACATGAAAGTTGGTACACATATTCATGACCTTCTCCCCCCTTTGCTTATTTATAATTTGTACATATATATGCTTGCTAACATGCTAAATAAATGCAAAATTAATATATCTGCAAGTGGGGGTCAATTAATATCTGCATTGCAGCTTTGGCATGATAAGCTTGTTACCTTAAAGCAGTTAGCATTAAGCTCCAAACAGTGCTGTACCTCATTACAATCTCACAGTCACTAGCATGGCTGTAAGATCTTACTCTTGTTAATGTCTGTAAAGCAAAGGTGCATGTCTGTGTTGTATATTTTTATAGTGGGGGGTACACTGAATTGATACTAAATTAAACTTCTATCCAATGACAAACTGCTGTTGCAGCCACACTGTATATGGTGCTATGCTTAGTGCCCCTAATAATGTCAGTCCTGGTATTTGCTTACTGCTGTCATAAAAGATAATCTTCTTGTATCAAGCACACGATCAAGAGCTTCTTTCATCACATATCGTCCACTGTGTGATGTAATTCTTCTACATTCCTTTGTTCTCTTTAAAGTGCATTGCAATGAAGCTGATTTGTTAAGAGCTCCCCACATATCAATGTGACTTGACTGGACTTGACAGGGGAAGTGCTGCATCGCTTGTTTGAACTCTGCCTCTTTGCCGAAAGGGTGAGCTTCTTCCTCTTTACGGTTAACCAGCCCGTCATCATGTGTCAGTTAACTCACATGTCAAGGAGGAGACATGAGATGATGAAAGATGATGACAGAGGGCGGCTTCATGTAGGCAGATGCACATAGAAATGAGCAGCAAACAACAATAGTACTAAGTCCATTGCAAAGGCTCCAAGGGGATTTTGTCCGGTGTGGCAGGAGCACAAAGCTCTCAGTAAACCAAAGCATTCACCCCTTAAGGGACCTAAATGTCCGTCCTGAGGAAAGTAGAGTGTTCTTGTAATAGATGGTCAATGTCATGGTGGTCTATTGTGTTTGCCTTGTGGCTGATAGTTACAGTGATGGGGTCAAGTAAGATGGGAATAGGCAGTCCAATTCCCCCCTTGAGTGAGGTAGAGTGTGAGTGTTTGTGGATGTGAAGCTGGAGACTGACCTCTACAGCTCATCAGCTTTTCTGTTGGCCACAAGGAAGCTGCTTTCTGTGTGTTTGTTTGAGTTTGTGTTTGGTGTTGAACTGTGTGGAAAAGCAGCAAACACAGCCATAAAAACTGTGGTACTAGGCGAATATCAATACCAACTCACCAGGAAGAGGTAGGTGAAAGCAGGAGCAGGATATTAGCAGCTGGGAGCAGGAAATAAATGAAAGTAACTGCTTTCTTTTTCAACTACATGATCCCACAAAATGTCCCTGTAGCTCCATTCATTACCTGAGTTCTACAACCAGGGAAAAGTACCCGTGTGTGGGTGCTTCTTAAAGATTGCCACAACTGAATGTTCTTGTGATCCCAGCCCTCGAGGTCCACTGAAATTGCTGTGCGTCTGTGTTTTTCCTCCTTGTTCTGCCTGGCAAGAGCAAAACTGGCAATAAGTTGATTACTTCACACAGTTTCCCTGTTGCTTCATCTAAAAGACGAGAACAATAAACATCCAAAAATCTCAGATGTACGTTGCGTTGGACAAAAGCGTCTGCAAAATGAAATGTAACATTGTTACATTGTAAAAGCAGAGTGAAAGTAATCTTTCTTGACTTCAAAGCTATCAGAGATTATGGTTTCATTTATAAACCATCTTCTATCAATCGAGAGGATCCACTGCTCTCAGATTCTCTTTAGTAAATAATGTGAACATGAAATCTCTGGATTGGAGCCCTTTGTGAACAAGACTCTGACAGCCCTTTTCCAGAGGATATTGAAGCCAATAATTAAAGCACAAAGTGAATAAAGCAACCCCATGCTGTAGTCATCGGCTTGTAAAATTGAAGCTTTTGTATCCATAAGCATTGCAAGTAGTATAACTATAACTATAACTAAGTATAACTGCTGCATTGTTTAGAGTCGATATGAAATGGTCTTCCAATATGCATAATATGATTTATACTCCGTTGAACAGGGAAGGAACTCATGATGTACAAAAGACGCATGTTTTCAATTGAACAAAATATACCACAAACGTGGCTCTAGTGGCGTAAGGCAACCCATCGAGCCTGACGCCCTGTCTTGTTTCCTTCTCTTTGCTTGTAACAACAGGATGTCAAGAAGGCTTGGTCCTGGGTTTGGTTAAGGATTTATTTCGCTGACTTGAATCTGATGGGAGCTGCAGAGTTGAGGTATAATTCTCTGTTAGTTTTTTTTACTGTGAGCAACACATCCAATATTACATGTAGTCATTTGAATCATTGTAACTATAAACAATATTGATTACTGAAGATTTAATATGGTCATTAACTGAGCACGTAAGCTGTTTTCCTGCATCACCCTGCTTTAAATCTAAACCTTCTACAGTCTTCAGCTGAAAGCCCATAAAGGCGCAGGTGGCCACAGTTCTTTGTTTATGAAGCGTTTATGAAAATAAAATATATCCAGAAGGAAATGAGTCCAATTCAAAATATTAGACAATTTTTAATAACTTTGGAATTTTGCAAAGACACATGCTATGATAAATCCCGGAGAATACCTTTGTGTCTTAGTAAAATTATTACTACAACATACCTGAATAAGGTATTCTGGATAGTCTAGTATGTATATTTGTTTGATTGACTTAATTTAATCCCTTTTTGTAACAAGAGCATGTCAGGAAGGATTGGTTTTTGGGTTTGGTTGGGTTTGGTTTTTTTTTAATTCAATACCAATAAGAGCATGTAAGCTTACAATACCAATAAGTAAGAATGACGACATCTGTCTGCTGCTGCTGGATATGAGGTTCATGCACTGGACTGGAGTTTGTAGGCCAGAAGAGGCTCCTCTACAAAAAGCTGAAGGGACCTGCAGAGTTGTGTGATAACTCAACACAAAGTCATGTGAATCATTTGCTGTGTTTGAAATGCCATACTATACTAGCAGTAGGTACTAATTTGGCCAAAATGTAGTATGTAGTATGCACACAAAAGCCAAATGTGCCCGGATTTCGTACTGATTCTGAGAAAATCTCCAGTATACATTGGACCTGTCTACCTCGTTTACTGTATCCCACAATGCAAAGCGCTGGAACGTCACAGCGGCAGTTGAAATGACGGACAGCAGCAGTGTTCCAGCAGCAGGAGGTGCTATAGCTAAAGAAGTGGCAATCGTTGTTTACTTCCACCTGGCGTAGCATACTGCAAAATGAATTTGAAAAGCTCCTCCATACTACAGACTACTGCTGAACGCAGTTTTCTGTATATAGCATGTAGCATGTAGCATGTAGGATGTAGTATGTAGTATTTCGTACGGCATTTCAAACACAGCCATTGTGTCTGTAACAGTTCTGACTCTCACCTGCCCTCTCCCAGTAGTTTTCCAATCACGCCTCCTCTGCTCCATTCTGCCTGCCTGCCACGCCCACCTCGTCAGCTCATTCAGTTCACCTGGGCATGCGGCTGCTTCTAAACAGTAATCAAGCCAGGATATAAGCCTCTCCTGCTCTCATACTCATTACCAGATCGTTCTTTGATACTCGTGCAGGACTCTCCAGCACTCTTCTTTGGACTGATTCCCTGTTGCCGATCCTGCCTGCCTCTGACCTGCCCACCTTGTTGTTATCCCGGAAATCACCTCGGCCTTCTGTCCACGAGTTCTGCCTCTGCGTTCCTGTTTCCTGTCGGCCTGTCCCCTTGGTTGTTTGGTGCTTCCCCGAGACGATACCACAGAACGAGTTTTTCCTGTCGATTGATTTTTGTGGCTTGGAGACTCTCACAGTGTCATCACACTTGTGATGTCCCTGTGTGTGCCTCCTATGTATACTTAGCTGCTGGCTCCCCGAATCTCAGTCTGGCCCCAACTTGCCTTCTGCCTGCTCCCTCCTGGTTCGTTGGCTTCTATCGAGTGCTTACCCGTGTCCTGCTTGTTGCCCCCCGGTACTGTTGCCCATTTATTAACTGTTGCATGTGTGTGTGTGCATGGCACACCTCACTCACCTATTTCCTGGTTCAGTTCATCCAGCCCGAGCCTCTGGCACATTACAGAGATTCTGACAGCTCTAGCCTTACACTGTCCTGCAGCTGCTGAACCTCAGCATAGATTATCACTATCGATCCCTGCTTTCAGTGTGCTGCACTGTGGTCTGAACACCCCCTGTTACAGTATTTCTAAAGGAGTACTGATTGCTGAAGCTTTAATTTGGTCATAAACTTAGCATACTGTTTTCATGCAACACCCTTCTTCAAATGCAATCCAAAGGGCTCCATTTAGCCAACAGCTGCCATTCCCAAACTTAAGAATGATGCAGCTCAATTTTAAATCTAAAGAAATACTGTGGTGTGTACCTAAACAGTTCACACAACGCAAGGCAACACCTGAGACAAAACCTCATGTGGGGACCTCATGTGATTTAGAAATGACCCCCTCACGTCTGTTTCTTGCGGCGCATTCGCACGCGATAAGCGAAGTCGTTTTTTTGATGTCAAGGCTATTGCGTGCATATTGGACACCGGACAGTTTGTTTAATATCTGTGGTCATGATTGTCGGTGGCACAGGTAGTTATGTTTAAGGATTATCTAGCTCTTTTTTGCGTGCTAGTGTGTTAGTGCTTGTGTTTCTGCATGTATTAGAGAGAGTGTGCATAAGCATGTGTGCGCATGATGGAGAGTTTGGGGGTTGTGTTTTTGGCCTGCAGCGCTTGAGCAGGAATCTCCCTGAGGTGAAGCAGGCATGTAAGAGGTAGCGGTGAGCGTTTCCTCATCTTCTGGCATCACCAGACTGACTTTATTCTGAAAGGAGTTCAAAGGTGTCAGGAGAAGAGACGTGGCACTGGGACCGCTACAGGCATAATGTTACTATTAATAGGCCACCACATACAGTATTGAATGTTAGCACCAAAGGCGTTTATATTAAGTCTGTTGAAAGTCAGAAAATGTCCCATATGGTCTAGCGGTTAGGATTCCTGGTTTTCACCCAGGTGGCCCGGGTCCGACTCCCGGTATGGGAACTTGTGTTTTGGCGCTGGTTTAGCTCAGCGGTTAAATCGGCGACCATGCACAGAGGCTACAGTCCGCGATGCGCAGGTTCAACTCCTGCCCTCGGCCCTTTGCCGCATGTCATCCCCACTCTCTTCCCCAGTTTCCAACACTATCCACTGTCCTCTCTCAATAAAGACATGAAAGGCCAAAAAAAAATCTAAAGAAAAAAAAAAAAGAAAGATAGAAAAGCGTTCCTTCCCGCCCTCGGCCCTTTGCCACGTGTCATCCCCACTCTCTTCCCCATACTAGTGTGTTAGTGCTTGTGTTTCTGCATGTATTAGAGAGAGCGTGCATTAGCATGAGTGCGCATGATGGAGAGTTTGGGGGTTTGTGTTTTTGGCCTGCAGCGCTTGAGCAGGAATCTCCCTGAGGTGAAGCAGGCATGTAAGAGGTAGCGGTGAGCGTTTCCTCATCTTCTGGCATCACCAGACTGACTTTATTCTGAAAGGACTACAAAGGTGTCAGGAGAAGAGACGTGGCACTGGGACCGCTACAGGCATAATGTTACTATTAATAGGCCACCACATACAGTAATGAATGTTAGCACCAAAGGCGTTCATATTGAGCCTGTTGAAAGTCAGAAAATGTCCCATATGGTCTAGCGGTTAGGATTCCTGGTTTTCACCCAGGTGGCCCGGGTTCGACTCCCGGTATGGGAACTTGTGTTTTGGCGCTGGTTTAGCTCAGCGGTTAAATCGGCGGCCATGCACAGAGGCTACAGTCCGCGATGCGCGGGTTCAACTCCTGCCCTCGGCCCTTTGCCGCATGTCATCCCCACTCTCTTTCCCAGTTTCCAACACTTTCCACTGTCCTCTCTCAATAAAGACATGAAAGGCCAAAAAAAAATCTAAAAAAAAAAGAAAGATAGAAAAGCGTTCCTTCCTGCCCTCGGCCCTTTGCCGCATGTCATCCCCGCTCTCTTCCCCGCACTAGTGTGTTAGTGCTTGTGTTTCTGCATGTATTAGAGAGGGCTTGCATT